>NC_143580.1:208172007-208447753 GCF_048544385.1 Mastigoproctus giganteus
AACATCAAACAATGCCGGGCATGGTCATGTGTTAGACAGTGAAGCATGAGCACGAGGTTCGTGAACGTTAAATGGAAGGAACACAAACTGGGCAGAATCAATCACTTGCTGTTGAAAATGTAGAGCGTATATGTGGGATGCATGCCAATGTTTGCAGCATTGAAAGACAACTGCCACCATAACCTTCACCAATCTCGTGCACGTGTTTCACTATCTAACACACGACCATGCCCGGCATCATTTGATGTTCCGTTGTAACATTTTTTTGTATATTAATGTCAGCTGATGAAGGGACCCGATATAATTTATATATTTGTAAATAGTTTAGTATTTTATAAATATTTTAAATATTTGTATAGCATAGTTTGTAAATATTCCATCAAAGCTTCTCTGGTGATGGAGAAGTGTTGATGGAATGAGCTAAACGAGTGAAAAGGACTGATGTCTTGGAAATCATTCAAAGTATAATGAACAAAAACCCACATGCGAAGATGTTTAAAACCCTTCACAAAGTGTATGAATCTGGCAAAGACAAAGAAGTGAGTTTGACATTAAGAAGGGGGTTGGCGAGCGAAGCAAGCAGGGGGAGGAGTCCCCTAGTATATATTAAAAAAAGTTGAGGATAATACCAGGGTACTGTCTTCAACATCTGGGTGGTGGTATATCCACTGAGAATAAGTAACTTTAGTTTTCTCCATGGGTGACGTGTTGCTTATTTGAGGTATTCACAATATGAGATATAACAAAAACGATGCCATTTCATCTACTTCAGTGGTTCACTATGTACTAATATAATGCAATTGCACAAACTTGTCCGTTTAGTGAATCTTTCCGTAGTTTGAGGCTTTAGCCCAAAAAATCTTCTTAGTCTATACTATTGCACATCATCTGGCATCTCTCATATTGTGGAGTTATACTTCATAACTGGGTTGTCACTTATTGTAACACCAGGGTACCTACCCACCCACCAATGACAGGCCAAAAAGTCTTGAAATGGTGCCGTCTGGGTGGTGGTATCTGCCAAGAATAAGTAACATTACTCTTCTCCACTGGTGAAGCATTGCTTATTCGAGGTAGTGCAATTTCAGGGAAATTCGTTGTGAAAGCATTCACAATATGAAATATAACAAAAACGATGCCACTTCACCTATTTCAGTAGTTCTCTACGTACTAATATGATGCAATTGCACTAACTTGTCCATAGTTTGGTGCTTTAGCCCAAAAATCTTCTTAGATCAGATTTAATTATAAAACAGCCAGATTATGTCACATTTGATTACAAACTTATTGATCACCTTTCATATATATGGTAGCTGTTCTTATTTTTCTATTTCATCACTGCCACTCAAACAAAGTACCTTTGAATATAAAGATTGTAATCAAATGCAGTGATTTCACCATAAAAATTTTGTAAGTCTGGCTAGTAAATATTTCTATCCATTTTAGGAAAACTATTGCTTCACATCTAAAAGTTTAAGTTTTAAATCTCAATTGCAATTTTATTTAAAAAATATATTAAAATATTAATATATTACCACAGATCCACACCTTCATCATACTGAGAAGCTCCATATAGAAGTTCTGGAGCACGATACCATCTGAAAAGTAAATAAATTCTCTGAAAAGGCTTTCATTAGTTTACCTATAAAGTTTCAGATTATAAAAATTTCATATAAGAAATGGCAGTCTCAAAACATAAATGGTTATCAATCATATTTTATGAGTCAAAAAAGGCAGTGGTGTAATCCTAAAAAAATAATATCAAGTAAATACAAAAATTAAATGTAAATTAATATGTAATGAATGAAAGGTTAATTAATTTACAAATCACGATAAATGAATGATAATATAATTTTAGTTTCTTATAATGTAATTTTATAATTAAATTAGGATTTATAATTAAGAAACAGATAAATCAATATGGGCCATTGAGAGAATAGACTAGTGCCTCATAATGTAAAGTCAATTAAACAATATAATTATTATAATGTAATCAGTATATTATTTAACATACTTAATATAGTTAAAATGGCTGTAATAACAAGTCAATTAAAACAGTGTTCTTAATACAGCATTATTGCAAAGTAGCACTAAAAGAGTGTATGACAGATGCATGTACTTATAATCATGCCAACCACTACCTTGCTTATTTTTTTACTTATTGGAATATTTTCATTCAGGCTTTTACAATTTATAAAAAATTGCAAAAAATATCCTTATATTCATATTAATAACAAAATGCATCGTCCATAGCAGCACAGTGAACATACCACCCTGCAACAGTTTCAAAATGGTAATGTTTGATTCCTTTTATAGATTGGAGAGCTCTACGATTTTTTTTTTTCCCCACCCAGGCTATAGCTATCTGGTCTTGGGTGAAAATGTATTTGCTCCTGAAAAATTTAGATTTTTCCTCTTTCATGCATCCACACCATTTACATATACTGGAAACCTTTGAACTTTGGAAAGCAGAAGATATCATGATTTTTATCGAAAAAAAAAGCAAGATACAGAAGGATTTTTTAAAAATATTTATTATTTTTTCTAATTTTTATTTATTTATTATTTTTTCTAATTTTTTTATTTATTTATTATTTTTTAATTTTTTTATTTATTTATTATTTTTTAATTTTTATTATTTTTTTATTTATTTATTATTTTTTAATTTTTATTATTTTTAAAATTTTATTATTTTTTTTCTAATTTTTATATATTTTTTGGTTCCAGGCCTTGGCCTTGAAATTAAATTTCGCTAATAACATTTTAATATTAGTATTAGCTATATAGTGCAAGGAAAACACAGGATTTCACTATACTGGCCAAAAATATATAATAAAATTAAAAATAAAATGAAAAAAGAAAATAAACAAATTACATGCTTCCTCACATGGATAACTGTCCAGTTGACCTTTGAATTTCTTCAAACTGTCAGCTTTAACTTGTTCCAGTAACCAACAACTCATTGGCTAAAAGAAAACTTTGTACATATCTAATCTAAACTTCTTTTCCTGCAATTTGAATTTATGGCCCCTAGTTGTGGAATTATTTATAACAGTAAAAATTTCAAATTGATTCATTTTAGTAACCCCTCTCAGAGCCTTATACACCTCAATCAGCTCTCCTCTAAGGACCTGGTTGCCAAGCTCTGTAACCCAGATAACTGAAGTCTTTCCTCTAACAGCTGCCATTCACTGATCTCACCACGAGAGTTATATTTCAAGAAGCTCAATGTCATTTTTTTAGATATGATTATGATCTCCCTATTTCTGTAGGCTATTGTTCAATAAATCATTGATAGGATACCAAGGGCTTTCCTGCCTACCTGTTCACAGAACTTCATATCTGTCCATCTCATAACTCCCTGATCGCTTTCTTTCTTTAGTACTTTTTAATTCAACCCCATAAAGTGTATAATTTATTTTGGGGTTGCTATTTCCCAAGTGTAAGATAGACTTTTCATTTAGCTGCATTAAAACATAATTGGCACTGCTCTACCCACCTTTGAAGTCTGTTCAAGTCATCCTGAAGGAGCACTGCTTGGCACTGATCATTAATGACTCTACCAATCTGTATATTGTCTGCAAATTTTGACATCATGTCTTCTATCCCTTCGTCGATGTCATTTATGAAAATGAGAAAGAACAGTGGTCGAAGAACTGATATTCTTGGGGGACCCCAATTTTGATGTTATACCAATTTGAAGAATATCCATTAAACACAATCCTCTGCCTTCTGCCCTGCAGCCATCTTGTGATCCATCATACAACCTTGCCAGCAATCTCAACATGTTCCAGCTTATACAGTAATTTATCGTATAATGAAAGTCTAAGTCAAATGCCTTGTTAAAATCCATATAAACCGAGTTGAGACTGTTTCCTACATTTAGCTCAGGAGTAACTCAATGTCCTTTAAAATGCCATGTCTACCTAAATTGTTTATCCCGAATGCAGTCTTAATCATTGCCTCCGAGATTTTCTCTACCACTGAAGTTAGACTAACCAGTCTGTAGTTACCAACTTCAATCTTAGAACTACCTTTACGTACTGGCAATACATTGGCACTTCTCAAACTAAAGGAATCTCTTTCAAATCCAATCATGCCCTCATAATTAACTTGAATGGTTCAATACACTCTCTGGCCACCTCTCTCAAAATTACTCCCTCAAAGTAAAGCCCTGGAGTTGATGGTATATGCCACCAACTCCGGGAGCCTTGCTTGCCTTTAGGCTCGAAAGTTTTCTTAATAAACAGTCATCTTTAATTTCAAAATTGCTAATTTCATATGTGTCAGCCTCTCCTCACCCCAAATGGTCTTTCATCAGTAAGGATCGATATGAAATACCTATTCAGTTTGTCAGCAACAGCAGCTGAAGACTTTTCCTCACCCAGTATACAAGAGTCTAATCTGATCAGTTGCTTCTTCTTTGTATTCACATACATGAAAAACTCCTTGTCCCCATCCTTTGCTATCTTAATCAGTGCTTTCTCATACTCAGCTTTGTAGCTGGTGTAGGTTTCACTATTTTTCATCACTCTGTAGCTTTCCAATGCCATCTTTTTCTGATCTATTAGATTGGCCAGGTCTGTATTCATCCATGTCTGCATCTTCCTTGTGCCATATTTTCTTAATGGCATATATGTATTCATGGCTTCTATGATTATTGCTTTAAAGGCATTCCATAGTTCTAACGTAGTCCAAACTGATAAATGCTATATATACTTCCATATTCCCCTTTTCTGACATTAAAACCCATGCCTTTATCTTTAACTATTACAATATCTTTCTTTATTTTCTAACTAACACTACATAATCACAACATGCCAGTGGTTTCTGTACCTTAAAGCCCTGTGATGTCATCTGATTCATGAGTAACAATGAGATCCTAAATATTCTTATTCCCTAGTATTTTCTCTAACATACCCCTAGTATGTTAGAGAAAATACAAATAATAATCATCTAGTTTATTTAAAAATACTTAGTCCAATCAATTAGAGGAAAATTGAAATTACCCATAATAAGACATACACACTTGCTTGCCCATTCCATCTGCATGTAGAGACTCTCGTCATATGCTTCACAATCTTCTGCTCTGCAGATTACTCCCACTCTTATTATACCTTTGCTTCTGACTAACTCAGACCATATAGATTCTATGCTGGCAGGCATAACTTCTGACACAGCAAAAGCTCTTTTTGTGCTCAGGCCACTTTTGATAAAAAGCATGACCTCACTATCCCTACTATCTTCTCTATGCTTTCTAAATACATTGTAGCATACCACAGTGAAACTCATCATTCCCAATTTCTGGATGACATAAAATTTCTATTAGTCCTATTAAGTCAGCATTAGGTGCCCTAACCAGGAGCTCAAATTCACCAATTTTATCTCAAATACTCCTGAGACTATGACTAAGTATTCTTTTATAGTTTACCACCCTGACACACCCCTCAAAATTATTTAGGCTTGTTTTCTTAGCTTTATCTTCCTGCTCATCCAAAATGTTGCATCCTCAAAACATCTTTCCAACATTGGCCACTGCAGCAACAAACAAGAATTCCTGAGATGCAAGAAGCATTATTTTGACTGACAACATCAGATAAATGCATGTCTATTTTACTCTTCTCCCCCTAACTATCAGGAAAAAACCCTTGCAACACCTTTGTTCGAATGAATACCATCTCTACAAAATAGATTCCTTCTACCCACAAGTGCAGGCAACTTGTGGATAGAAGGCTGATAAAAATTTCTTTCCAAAAACCTTGCATAGTTTCTCAAGTCTTGAGTTAATCCACAAGGCATTCAGCAATTCCTCCTATTGTGTCGGGGCAGAATTGCAGACTTATACACATTCTGATCTAACTTTCAGCATAAATTGTTAGGTCATGTTTGCTTAACACTATTAAATTCTAATGCTATTAATTTAATATCATTAGAATTTAAATTAAGAAGAAAGTATTACAGAAATTTAACTGTTACCAATATTTTATCCACTAGTAAAGTTAAAATTAAGTTACCAAAGTTACTGGAAAGAATGTAACTTAGCAGAAAACTTTTATATTAATTTTAATTTTTTTATTTAAATATAAATATAAATTTATATTTTATATTAATACAAACTTTTATATTAAGATAAAATCATAGGACTGTTTATCAGCATATTATGCTTTCAAATATTAGCATAATAGGAATTTTCTGTCTGTGGATTTGTCTTGGATTGTCTATTAGACACCATCTCCATCATCATTGCTTCAAGGAAATACTCTTGCAAACTTTGCCCTTTACAGACAAAGTGAGTTAAAGATTTTGCCAATATCAATGGCCCTGTGTCGAAATTTGGCTACTGTCAGAGGAAACACTCTTCAGACTGCTTCTCTAAGATCTGATAGGTTAGTGACTAAAAGCTCAACAATTTTGTTCATCACATTAGTAATGTGACCTTTACTACCCAACCAAATTCTAAAACCATATCTCATTCCCAGACAAGAGACAGTTTTGTTTTTTAGTGAATAACTTTTTTTGTTGTGATCACAATGTTGTATTGTTTCTCACTGGAAAAGGCTAAGATGTATGAATCAAATAATTCATTCTAACATTATTTAAATTATTTATGCAAGTTGCATTACATTAAATTTATATCTTTTCTGAATGCAGAGGGCATATTTCCTCAGTCTTAGTTCTATACCAACAATGTATCTTTCCAAATATACACCACAGTACAGTACATCATATCAGTATCTTTACCTTGTTGCTACTTGGTGACTGTAGTTTCTTCCTGTGCCCTTCTCAAAAAGTCGTGCCTGACCAAAATCAGCTATCTTCAGCCATCCTGTAGAGCTGACAAGTAAATTAGCTGGCTTCAAGTCCTAATATCAAATTCACATGTAAAAATAAATAAATAAAATACTCTTCATAAAAGTGTGTTAATGTATAAAAATAAAAATTAAAGGTGAAGCAGTGCAATGCGGAATTCATTAAAATAATGTATAAAAATATATGTATAAAATAACCTTATAAATTTTAAAAAATTAATATAAAAATAAATTTATACTGAATAAATCATCAACTAATATTTAGTGACCAGCCCTTAGTCAATAATAATCTACAGAAATAAAATCTGTTAGTTTACAGACAATTAATTGGTGACCAAGGCAATGAGAATTAAAAATGCAAAATGTTTTTCAATTTTGTTTTTCTTTGCATACATTCTCATTTTTTCGGATATTTTATACTTTTTATAAATGCTTTCATAATTCTTATGTGACTCATACCATACTAACATGCCATGCCATGAGCATCACTATCAAAAAAGTGAATTCTTCTGTACAACAAAAATGTTCATTCACATAAATGCCAAACATTGGCAGCATTTTCATTCATAAACGAGAAAGTTTTTTAAATTAAATGTAACATATTCTTATCGACCCAGCAACTGGCCACCAACTAAGTATTGTTTAGACTGACTCCAAGCTTACAGATATATTAGTAAATAAAAGATAGTTGTGAAATAGTAATATTAATAGGTGTATATGATGCAAGAAAGCAAGCCTATGAGCATAGCATTAGCCAAAAAAAAAATAAAAAATCACACAACCATTCCCTCTAAATGTTTGTCCAGTTCCTCCTTGAATTTACTTAAGCTATCAACTTCCACAACGACAGATGGAAGTTTGTTCTAGCAATTAACCACTGGCTAAAGGCAAATTTCCGCACATCTATTCTACAACTGTCTTTCCTCAATTTGAATTTATGCCCCCTTAGGTTTGTAATCTGAGAAAGTGGAAGGATCCCATCAGAATTCAGCGTGTCAACCCATTCAAGGCCTTTTACACCTCAATCAGATCACCTTGCAGGTGCCTAGTCTCCAGGTGCTGCAACAAAGGTTGGCAGGGTTGTTAAGAAATATTGTTCAAGGTTTAGGCCTAAATGGTTATCTAATGAACTAATGAGACTCATAATAGAGAAGAAAAATGCATGGGATGCATATAAATTATCAAGCGACTCAGAAGCCTATGGCAAATATAAGTTAGTCTGTAATCAGGTGACAAAGGAGGTTAGACAGGCGAAGGCAGATTACGAGAAATCCTTGGCAAAAGATGCTAAGAAAAACAGCAAGGATTTCTTTACTTATATAAACTCTAAAAGGAAGGGGATGAATCTGATTGGTCCACTTGACATCGATGGTTCGACTATTGATGATCCTGCTCAGATAGCAAACAAACTTAATGAGTATTTTGCATCTACATTCCCACACGAGGAATTATTAAGGTTTGAAAATGGCAAAATGTTATCAAATTGTAGCAGGATACTTAATGATTTTGGAATAACTGAGAGCAAAGTGGAGGAGAAATTGTTGAAGTTGAACATAAGAAAAGCACCTGGGGTGGATGGGATCTATCCTGTTATATTAAAGGAGGCGGCAAAGCAACTAAGCAAACCCTTAGCCAAAATTATGAAAGCGTCCTTGGACTCAGGGGAGGTTCCCACGGAACCTCCCCTGAGTCCAAGGATGCAAAATTCCTGTATATCGTTGCTATACTATACTGCTAGCAAAATTCCTGTATATCATTGCCAAAACCCATGACCTGCTCTTGCAGCCTGTCTGTATTGCTCAGAAAACTTCATATCTGACTGCACAATTACTCCCAGGTCTTTTTCATTTTCTACCACACAGTTTGTACGTTGCTCTAGGGTTACTGCTACCCATACGCAGTACTTTGCATTTGTCAATGTTAAACTTCAGTTGCCACTTCTCAGCCCATCTGCCCAAATTTTCTAGATCCTGTTGCAGTAGCACTGTCATTAATTAACAACCCTGCCAACATTTGTATCATCTGCAAACTTCAACACTAAGCCTGATATACATTCATCAACATCATTGATAAATATATAGAACAACAGTGGACCCAACACTGAACCTGTGGAACTCCACTAATAACATTAGTTCAACAAAGAACAGCGTCCACTGATTACCACCCACTGTCTTCTCCCACTCAACCACCCTTTTATCCATTCTAGCAACTTACCCTTAATACCATTCTGCTCCAATTTGTACAGTAGTCTTGTATGCGCAACAGTGTCAAAAGCTTTCTTGAAATCCAAGTATATGATATCAAAATTATTTTTTGCATCCAGTTCCTTTGTAACCACATCATAGTATCTAATCAAATTTGTCACACAAGACTTTCCCCTAACAAACCCATGATGTGTCTGAATTATTGCTGCAGTCTTGTCTAGATGATCCTGCAATGCATCTTTAACCAGTGACTCCATTATTTTACGCAGAACAGAAGAACAGCAGAACTTTTATCCAGTCTAGCAACTTACCCTTAATACCATTCTGCTCCAATTTGTACAGTAGGCTTGCATGCGCAACGGTGTCAAAAGCTTTCTTGAAATCCAAGTATATGATATCAAAATTATTTTTTGCATCCAGTTCCTTTGTAACCACATCATAGTATCCAATCACATTTGTCACATAAGACTTTCCCCTAACAAACCCATGCTGTGTCTGAATTATTGCTGCAGTCTTGTCTGGTTGATCCTGCAATGCATCTTTAACCACTGACTCCATTATTTTACGCAGAACAGAAGTTAAACTAACTGGTCTGTAATTAATCATGTCACCCTTCAATTCCTTTATTTGCAAATTCTTAATACACAAATGATCACTGCTGATAACCAGATCAAGAGTATTACCCTCTCTGGTTACCTTTCGAACATGCTGCTGCAGAAAACAATCATCCAATAAATCCACAAAATCTTGCTAGTGTGTGAATGACCAACCCACAAGTTCCAGTCAATATCTGGGAAGTTAAAATTAAGACATTATAAGAAATTCTGATTTACTAGCCCACTCTATTTCTCTGTATGATTGTTCGTTGTACTCATTCAAGTTATTAGGCCTATAACACACTCCTTCTCTTATTTTTTCTTTCCCAGTACTTAGGTCACATCAAACTGACTCAACATTGCACTGTCCGTCTATGTCAACTGGATGTACTTCCTTTGATTTTATGTTTTTCTTTATTAACAGCATAATCCCTCCTCCCTTCCTATTCTGTCTATCCTTTCTGTACACATTGTCCTCCCCAAATTCCAATTCTGCATTCCTAATATCTGTGTGAAATATTAAATATACATCACAGTCTGATTTTACATTTTGTGTGTATGCATACTCTGATTGTTGTCAAAAGGGAATATGTTTTATTTTACAATACACAAATTTGTTGCATAACAGTCTGGCTATGGACAGTGTTGTCTTTTTTAACACCTATCATGGTAGATTTGGCTTTCTTTTTTTTTTTTTTCATCTGAAACGAAAAACTGCAAGTACTAGAAATGAGTTATTACTATACTAACAAGAGACACATTTCAATCGTGGTTCATTTGATCCTCGCATATGGCATTCTGAACCTGACCAGTGTATTGGGAGGAACCCTTCCCGTAATTAGCGTTTATCCTGTGGTGTTCAGAGAGGGAATAAGCAATGACCAGGCAGAGTAAAACATCTACTTCGGCCACTACAAAGCATTAAGTTTTGTTAAGTTTATGATTTTGAGGTCCATTTGCCATTTCACAACAACATTCTACCCTTGTCTATTGCTCTGTTTCTATACAGCCGACAAAACCCGGACTTTGTTACTGGCCACGAATAATACATTTTATAACTGCTTTATATGTACTGTATAGAAAAAAAAGAAAATGTATCTGTTCTGTTTTCGTTTGTGGTGGGAAAATTTGTTGCAAAGTTAATTAAAGGAAAAGAGAGTGGGAAATGCAACAAAAAAATTCAGCCAATCACAAAGATTTTCATTTGCTTTATTGGCAGAAAAAGTTCTGCAGCGCTTATCAAGCATCATGTACCTTCAAGCTTCTCAGAACATGAAAAAATTTACTCATTACCACCATTTTTTTCCAACTTGTGATAGAAAGGCTGAAGATGTAAGTAAATTTATTATTCCAGTTTTCATTAGTTTCCAGTTTTTTTCATTAGTTTCCATTTCCATTCACAAATTGTGGATCATAATTTGTGAATGTGGGCCATTCACAAATTATGAATGATCCATGACGTTGTCCAGTTTTGATATAATACAGTGGATTCCGGTTATTTGGGCCACATGTTAATCGGGGCAGCCATTTATTTGGGACAAATCTTAAAAAACAGAACCCAATCGAGAAAATAGCCAGGGTTTACTTTGCTTAATTGGGACAAAATTCCGTTTAATCGGGGCAGGAGACCGCAGCACTGGGGATTACCC
Source organism: Mastigoproctus giganteus (assembly GCF_048544385.1). NCBI lineage: Eukaryota > Metazoa > Arthropoda > Arachnida > Uropygi > Thelyphonidae > Mastigoproctus > Mastigoproctus giganteus. The sequence goes on from NC_143580.1 coordinate 208,183,266, forward strand.
TACGATTGTCTCCAACCGTACCACGTAGTTCGGTGGGATTTCTGGAGGTCACAACCATAAAATAATAAAAACAATTAGCAGTCACTTGTTTATTGGGCTTTTCTGTTAGTGCAATCTATCATAAACGGATAGTAAACTCGATCGTATTGAATTTGCGATAATTCCAACAGCTGAAATTCTGTGGGTTATTATGGTAAAATTTGTTTACACTTCCATGGAATCTTCAATCATATAAAAAAAATAATTTTCAGAATCTTCTCTTCGTTCCTATTTTTAAAGCTTTGTAACTCGTTACTCCGTTCTCACTTGTGCGTATTGTGTTACTTGTAATTTGTGTGTGCCGTGTTTTTTGTTATTGATTGCTTATCTTTTTACTGTTTTAAATTTTAACCCCCACCCACAAATGTCAGTGAACAGAAATGTCAACTAGTTTAGTTAGTATGTACATATTACAATGCATATTAATTATTCTGATTTTCACGTATATTCTTCCGAATTTCAAGTATCATTTAATTTTTTAATTGGTAAGGTAATAAAGGGTAAATTTATGCTTAATATATCTTTGCTTTTATAGCCTGTGGATAATATTCCTCCTATTTTCGCTAATTAGAATCGCTGTTTAATAGAATTAAAATTCAATTCACAAACATGATCACAATAACCGGTGCTTACTACACATCATATAGTGAACGGTACTTTACTATGGTGAGTTCGTCATAATGTGATTTGATTGTACAGTAATTGTAAATGGTGGGGGGTACATTGTATTTTTATCTATTTACGTGAAACTTCGGATAATTGGGGCAGCCGCTTAATCGGGCTCATTGCTGTAGATTTATTTATTTTAATATTCTTTGCATTCTGTTGCAATTTGACAGAACAATTTGTAATTTTATTACTCTGGTGTCAGTAATTTTTTTTTTTTTTTTTATTGAAACTTTGTTGAAGGGTCATTTACAGATCAGAGAAAGATATAATATGAATTTCAAAAAGCTATTTTTCTTCTCGGCGCTTTTTTTTTTTTTTTTTCGCGCTTAGTGAACAATGAATGCGCACCTCTGAATAGAGAAGTATGCATTGATTTCCTTTGTGCGCAATGCAATGCCAACTTTGTAGTGATTCGGTAATAAGTGATTTTATTATTAAATATAAGTGAATTTATTAATCCAGTTTTCATAAGTTTACATTATGGACATTCACAAATTATGAATGGTCCATAAGTTGGCGATCGTCAAACGTTGTATAGTTTGTAATAATAATAATAATAATTTATTGTTATTATTAGTAGTAGCCATATGGTGTGAGGAAGAAAAAAAAAAAAAAAATTCCCAAGTTACCCTGCGAGAGAGAATCAGAAGTAGAAAGGAATCACCAAGAAAGAGAAGAATGATGATATCCAGCTCAGGACCCTTGGTGTGCCAAGCCCATACTCACCAGTATAGGCTTGGCACACCAAGCTCCCGGGGTTAATATGTTACTCATTGCTGTAAATTTATTTGATTTATTTATTTTTTTATCTATTCTTTGTCTGTGCACGTAGCACAGTGACATCACCACTATCCTTTCCCTACACTGGGTGGAAAAGGCCCAAGTTTGAATCCCATCAATGGGGCAAGGAACTTTAATGGGCTTTTTTCACTCCGTGGCTGAGTTAGTTGGTCTCAGGTTTAGATAGCAGTTTTTTTCCTCAGAAATGGGATTTTTTTTTTTCCGTCTAGCAAACAGGCAAATCAACCAGAGAACACATGCAATTTTTGGACAAAATAAATATATCGGTAGATGTAATCATTTATATGGGACCCTAATATTGTAATTTTTTTTTTTACTATTCTTTGCATTTTGTTACAATTTGACAGAACGATTTGTTCTGTCAAACAAAAAAAAATTGTTCTGTTGACAGACACTAAATATAAGAACTGATTCTGCAAATTAGTTGGTGATTATTTAAAATGTTTTTTGAAAATATTGTACATGCATGATGACAGCCAAATTAAAGGCTGAGATTCCCTTGTCTGCTTCAGTGAATGATATACACACTATCAAGTGTGTATATCAATCACTCCAACTAGTGGTGTTGATAAGTGTCTACCACGAAACAGATTTTCTTATTCTTCTCACACCCACCTGTTGAACAGGCTAAATATAAGAAGCTTTATAGTTTAAAAATGATGGAGTTCCACATATGATTGCTGATAAACCACAAAGTGCAGTTATTTTATAAATTTCATTATTCTACAACAAGTAAGTTGAAACAAAACATGCAAGAAAATTTTTTCTAATCAACTGTAATTATAATTTCTTATAATACAATTATAAGAAAATTATAATTTCTTTTTAGAATGTAAAAAAAAGAATAAAAGCACACAAAGCGGTAATGCTAAAAGGAAGAGGAAAAGAGAGTCCATAGCAGCACTATAAAAAGAATTTTTCTAGTGCAATAAAATCTGCCAAGTATTTTGCTGTTATTCTTGATTGTACATCCGATATCAGCCATCAGGAACAAGGCCAGATTAAGGTATTCCTGCGCCCCTTGCAGAAAGATTATTTCGTTGCCCTTTGCATATCCTAGAAATCTGGGTAAAGGCGCCAACTCCGAGCTATAATCAGCTTCTGGAGCCCCTGTGTCTGCACGGGTAGCACAATGGTATCGTCACCGTCCTCCCCACACCAGGTGGAAAAGGCCCAAGTTCGAATCCCGTCGATGATGCAAGGAACTTTAATGGGGTTTTTCACTCCGTGGCTGAGTTAGTCGGCCTCGGGTGTAGCTTGCAAGGATTTTCCCCAGAAACTGGGGTTTTTCGTCCAGCAACAACAGGCAAATTGACCAGAGAACACATGCAATTTATAGGCACAAAAACACATGGGTAGGTGTAATCAATTACGGGAGACCTTAATAAATTTATTTTTTCTGAAGCCCCTGTAAGAATGATGCCCTGGGCGACTGCCATATTAGCTCATGTCTTAATCCAGCACTGATCAGGAACAAACACCCCAGATAATTAGATACATCTCCAACGGCACATTCCCCAATACACCAGTCAGTGTGTATGAACAGTTCATAAAATTTATCAATGTACCGCAGAAAATTTGTACAATGTGCTGAAACAGAAATTCGATTAGGGTTAGACAACTAATATCTGAGGGCAAGGTTATGACACTGGAGCTAATATGAAAGGAAAAGTTTCAGGTGTTCAGGCAGAACTTTTAAAGGAAAATTCAAGGATATTTTTTACACCATCTGCTTGTCACAGTTACAATCTAGTTCTATGGGATATGGCCAAAACCTGTCCTGATGCAATGACCTTTTTTGGGACACTTCAATGTCTGTACGTGCTCTTTTCAGCATCAACAAAGAAATGGTCATTTTCCAAAAATATGTGAAGGATCTTTCTGTAAAGCCTCTCTGTGAAACAAGGTGGGAGTGTCGAATGCAGTGTAAGGTATCAAGTTGGTGATTTCGATGATGCACTTTTGGAAATATCATCAGAAGATGCCCAAGCAAGAAGTGAAGCTGAATCACTAGCTAACCAGATCAAGGAATACAAGTTTCTTGTTTCATTAGTATTTTGACATGATTTTTTTGTTTCACATAAGTAAAAAACTGCAAAATGATTCTACAGATCTTGCTACAGCTCTTTCTTTTTCATTTAAAAACCTTCTGCACTGAATGCCAAAGTACAGGCATACCTCGAATAACGAATAGGATGCGTTCCACGAAATTACTTCGTTAAGCGAAACTTCGTTTTCAGAGGTAAAAATACTATGGCCAGAATAGGGATACATTCCTACGTAAAGAAAATGAAAAGCTTTTTTTTTTCGAACAAAGAAAAGTTTTATTAAATAAACAGTCAACTTACATACAAAGTGAAATCTCATTTTAAAATATGAGCCTAAAGTTGATTGTTTATGCTTTTTCCCTCTTTCATTTAGCGATTGCCTATACGGAGTTATTGCATTTAACACTGATCGCTTAACAATAACACTTCTTCCTAAATCAGGATCATTTTCACTAAAAAAATTTGAAACGTTTTCAATGTCATTTAAGCACCTTTTTAAATCTTTGGTTGTTAACACTTTTTCGGCAGGAACTTCTTTAACTTCGTCTTCATCATCTTTGTCTTCGTTGCTAACAAGGTTTTCTAAATCTTCCACTGAAAAACCATCTTCTGCATTCAATAAATTTCTAACATCCTCTTCATCGACATTTTCGAAACCTAGTGATTGAGCCATCTGGATAACTTCATTTCTAATTTCTTGGATGTTATTTTCTTCTTCTAGTACAACTTCTGGCCATATTTTGCACCAAACTCCATTTAAGCATTTCTTAGTGACTTCTTTCCAAGAACTATCAACGTTTTCAATTGCGTTTTTAATGGTGTAGTTTTTCCAAAAAGTTTTAACTGTCATTTCCTCTTTATCCTCTAGTTCAGTTAAACTGCTTAATGTTCGACGCAGATAATAAGCTTTAAATGATGCTATTACTCCCTGATCCAATGGTTGAATCAGGGAAGTTGTGTTTGCTGGAAGAAACACAACTTTGACAGGAATGCATGTGTCCAACGTGTTAAGATCAGTAGGATGTCCCGGAGCATTGTCTGACAACAAAAGAGCTTTTTCTTCAAAGTTGTTTTTTTTGACAATACCGTTTTACTTCAGGACAAAAGTGGTTAACAAACCAATCAGTAAATAACTCCTTGGTAACCCACGCTTTTCTATTTGCTTTCCATATTACAGGTAAATTCATTTTTATGTTACCTTTTAACGCCCTCGGATTTTCTGAATGGTAAACTAATAACAATTTTAATTTATAATCGCCAGAGGCATTTGATCCAAAGAGTAACGTTAAACGGTCTTTGGCTGCTTTGAACCCAGCAGCTGATTTTTCTTCAATAGAAATGAAACTTTTTGTTGGTAGCCGTTTCCAGAACAAACCGCTTTCGTCAACATTGAACACCAAATTTGGAAAATTTTGACGTTCAATTATTTCCTTTAGTTTTTCTGGAAACTTATTTGCAGCTTCTCCTGTTAATTTTACACTATGAATCCTGGCCCGTTTTTTAAATTTCTCGAACCAACCACGAGAAGCCCCAAAGGTTTCCGTAATTTCTTCAGTTTGTTTAGATTTCAGGTGATTAAACTGGAATATTTTTTTTTTATGTTAAATGGGGATTGAAATTTCCGACTTCGTTATATCGAAGCTTCGTTAGCAGAGGTAACGTTAACCGAGGTATGCCTGTATAGGGAGACTGGCTTTCAACAAATCTTAGTTGATGTCACAAAAAAATTATTAATATTATTATTATTACCCGTAATTGATTACATAAACCCGTATTTGTGTCTGTAAATTGCGTGTGATCTCTGGTCAATTTGCCTATTTTGCTGGATGAAAAAATCCCAGTTATTGGTGAAAAAAACCTTGCTATCTACACCCGAGACCGACTAACTCAGCCACGGAGTGAAAAAAGCCCATTAAACTTCCTCGCATTGTCAGCTGGATTCGAACCCAGGCCTTTTCCACCTGGTGTGAGGACTGTGACGATACCCATGCAGACTAGTTGGTGCCACAGAACTTGCGACAGAATTGAAAGAATTTCCAGAATTTCACACAAGAAGATTACAAAAAAGAAAGAGGCACTTCAATTACCAGCCTGCTGATGAACCTATAACATATCCTAAGGAAGCTTACAAGGTAAACTGCTTTAATAAAATCATAGACAAGGCTTTGCAGCCCCTAGATTCATGTTTCTAGCAGTTAATAAAACATAATGATCTTTTTTTCTAAGAATTCCAAAGGATGAGTTAAGAAAACACATGCAGATTTAGAAATCACACTTTCAGATGCTAAAATCATTGAGGGCAACGAATCAGTCAAGTCTGTGAAGGTGGCAGATATTGATGGCCATATGCTAGTGGAGGAAATGGAAGCACTGAAACCAATTCTTCCAGAATCGTGCTTTGAAAATCCTTTAAATATTTTACAATTTCTAGCAACTAATGAAAGAGCCACTGGATTTTCGAATTTATTGATATCGCTAAGAATATTTTTAATGATTCCAGTGACTGTAGCGTCTGGTGAAAGAAGCTTTTCCAGATTAAAGTTTATTAAAACATAATTAATTAAATAATAAATATTTAAATTATAAATTATACAAATTATTCAATTAAAACATATCTAGGGTCGACAACACTTCAAGAGAGACTCACCAGCCTTGCTGTTGTATCCATTGGAAGAGAAGCAAAGAATTTGAATTTTGAGAAAGTCTTCAAAGATTTTGCCGATAAATGGGCAAGAAAAATATCCTTCTGATTAGTTTTGTTTATATTATCAACATTTCTGGTCAATTGTTAACAAATTGTAATATAAAAATAATAAACAATTATTATTAGTTTTAGTTTTTCACTATTTCAAAATATTGAGGGATTAATATCGAATTTTTCAAGAGGCCCTGCCGGCATATTCCAATCGGGCCCCACATTTGCTAAGGATGCACCGGCACATTTTGCTCAAGTTTTGACCTGGTATCTAACTAGAAGGTATGGTCAACGGTGGATAGATAGAGGTGGGCCTGTAATGTGGCCTCCCAGATCACCAGACTTAAATCCTATGGATTTTTGTATCTGGGGTCATGTAAAAAGCTTGGTGTATACTTCTGACATTAACACAGTTGAGGAATTGCAGCATCAGGTTGAAGGAGCTTTTCAGCAAAACAGAAATGACCCAGGAATGCCTGAGAGGATTTGCAACTCAATGTAGAGAAGACTACAAAGCTGCGTACAGATGCAAAGACAGCATTTTGAACACCTTTTGTAACATCTGTAAAATCCTGTGGTGTTGAAACCAAAAAATTAAAAATGTATTATCTTATGTTTAAATACCATCAAAAATATCTACATCTTGGCTAGAAATCACTGTCAACAACGTGCACTCTTCTGGCAGCATGTTTTGCTCCATTTGGTAAAAATGGGGCAAAACATGCGATTCAAAATTTTGGACACTAAATGTATGTGACTGCATTTATGCATACAAGTGACTTAGATGGTGCAATTCTCCTTGAAATTGATGAGCAAACTGCATATGAAGAAGAGGAAAACAATTCCAAAGCGGCACCAAAAGTATTTTCAACAGAAGATTGGAGAAAGTTTTTCGGGGGGGGGGGTGAGTAACATGGCCTGCGAGGCGATTATGAATGGAAATCCAAATGTTGAACGTAGCATCTAGATACGGAAAATTTTACAAGATGGGATTGAATGCTACAAAGACTTGAACGCCAAGAAAAAGAAAAGACGACTTCACCAGACTTCATTATTGAAATACCTAAATAAACAACCGCCTTTTAAAAGCTATTTTCTCATCTCTCGTGATGCCTTTTCATTAAAAAATTTTTGCAATATTTTTTTATTTCAAATCCTTTTAATTGGCTATCAAGCGCAAATTGTTTATAGATTTATTATAATTTGTTTATAGACTGTTTCTCTGGTATGCATTCAATTGAAACCCATTATAATTATAATTCAATCAGCATGGTTTCACATAACACGGAATAGTTTCAGTACCAATTTTCAGTGCTATGCGGGGTATTGCTATATATTGTTTGTCAGTACATGCCTACCTGTCAATCAATATATCATTCTCGACTTCTGTGTCCAGACTGATAATGCCTACCATCTGTAAATTACCGAGTGAGCAGTGATAGAGTGGGGCAGTGGCAAAGTAATTTTCCTGGTAAGTTAGCCAAAGTTTCCCATGGTTGTCGTGTTGGCTTCCTTTACCTTCGCCGATTAAGCACTTAAAAAGTGCTTAATCATATTATAGTGTTTTAATGAATATATCACACTCTTTAATTATATTGTATTGTATATCTGCCAACTTTTGACTTCTGCAAATCTGGAGATCAGGTAATTGTAAGCAGGAGGAAAATTTGGGTTTTTTTTTTTTTTTTTTGCTAAAACAAGCAAAAAATAAGAGTTTTTCACAAAAAAAAAAGCAGGTGGAAAATAGAATATTTTTTGGAAAAAGTAGGAGATTTTTTAAAGTCCACTGCACTAAAAATTAAATTTCACTAACAAATACTGTACATACATTTTATATTACAATACAGTCACAGCACCATTTATCAATATAAGTATCCTTTCAAGCATTATCTCACCTGGTATTTTTCTGTCTAACAATCCAAACCAGATTTCGGTTTGGATTGCCTGTTAGACACCAACTGATTGTGATTACTTCAAGAAAGACACTGTTGCAGACTTTGCCCTCTTCAAAAATGCTGAATCCAAGTTTTGTTCTTACATTTTGGAAATGTGTTTTGGACTACATTTTGGAAATGTGTAGTCTTGTGTAGTTGCAGAATGGAAACTAAGCTGTTTCTATTCTGCAACAGGGACTACCATACCTGACAGTGAATTTGTTAACAAAAAATAAGTAGAAATTTATAGAACTTTTTTCAAAATTTAAATTTTAACATTTTACTGTTTTGTACTGTTTTACTATTTTTTTTATATTTGCAAAAAGAAAAAAAACAAGAAAAAGTGAGATGGAGATTGAGTCAAAAATGCAGATTCTCCATCATAAACCCAGAGTTGTAATGTAAATTTAAACTTCTAGCATAACTATGTTTAGAACAAGAACCAACAAAGTCAGAATGAGTTGTTATGCTTGCACTGCTTAATGCACAGATGTTGAGAGAGAGAGAAACTGAGTGAGTGAGTGATGAAATGAAGAAATAAAGCAAAAAATTTATAAATCAACTCTTTTCCTCAGGCACTGAAGAAAAGAGCTGATTTTCTGGAGAGAATTAAATCAGGGGGCTCAACAGGTAATTACTATCCACCATAATACTAACATATATTTCCATGCATCTGCATGGCCAAATCAGCAGGTTCCACATTTCCTTTCCTTAGCGATTGAATTGCCCATTCTGGGCAATTCAATCGCTAAGGAAAGGAAATGTATTCTGTAGTAACAAGGATAACAGAACAGAACCAAGGAATGTCTGTCGGGTGCAAAATTTTATAATACTTCATCACCTTTTAAGGGTATAAAAGGTGATATTTTTGTACAAGTATTAATAATATTAAAACATAGATTGTTGTTGTTGTATTTGGGTTTTCTGGCACAAGGGCCTCTTGGGCCATATTGTGCCTGTTCGATATTTGCTTATCACAAATTTCTCATGTTATTGTGATCATAGGCTATTATAGAGATTTATCTGTTTTAAATAAGTAAACAGTTCCTCCAAATTTGCATCATTGCCAAGAATCTGCAATAAGTTTATCGGTTCCTTCAAATGGGATAGGGATGTAAAGGTTGATTTTCTGGTAGTTGAAAGTTGGGGACATTCAATGAGAATATGATATATTGTCAACTGCGACTGGCACAACAAACACTGAGGAGGGTTCTCTCCCATAAGCAAATACAGATGAGTTGTATGTGAATGTCCAGTGCGGAGCCTTGCTAGAATTACTTCTTTCGCCTGCTTTTCCTGATACTAGATGTCCACAATTTTGGCTCTTTTTTTATCTGCAGCAGTTTATTATTTATTTGAGCTTTCCAGAGGTCAGACCATTGCTTCCTACATGATGTTTCAATGATGGATTTGTAGTCGGTGTAGGGCACTGTTTGTTGCCTGGAAGTGCTTGAGTCAGGGTGTTTAGCGGCGGCGTCCGCTTGTTCATTACCTGGAATGCCTGCATGACCAGGTATCCAGCAGAAGGTAACCTTCTGGTTGGCTTTTTGACAGTAAAATAACTTGGACCGTATCTCTTTAAGAATCGGATGTGAGGGCGACATGGTAGTTTGAATGGCAGTGATTGCACTTAAGGAGTCTGTGTATATCAGAGATTGCTTTATACAGCTGTTGTGTATTCTATCTAGAGCTAGTTTAATTGCAAATAATTCTGCAGTATAGATAGTGCATTCCGTAGGAAGAGACACAGCAATTGAGAAGGCAAAAGAAACTGCTGCAGCACCAACGGCTGCATCTGTTTTGGAGCCATCAGTATAGATAGGTACTTTATCTGAGTTTTCCAACAAATGAGTTTTATGGAGCTGTTGATAGTTTATATTTGCCAGAGAGGATTTTCCCCATCTTGAAAAGAAAATGTCGCAGAGAGGTGAGAATTCAGTCCAGGGAGTTTCAGGAGTAGCAAGGTCTTGGAATATGTTGTGAAATTTAAGATCCCAACTGATCGTGAGTTCTTGCAGTCGAATCCCTGCGGGGCGGTTTTCATTAGGCTTATTGTGATATAATTCAGCATATTGAGGATCAAACAGGTACTGCCAGCTAGGGTGGTATGGCATGCTTTTAATTTTTGCTGCATAATTACACAATAAGGATTTTCTCCTGAGATGCAAAGGGGGTTCATTTGCCTCAATATACAGGCTGTGGACCGGAGATGTTCTGAAGGCTCCCACAGCTATCCTAAGAGCACTATGCTGTATGGTGTTCAGACGTAATGGTGAACTTTTCCTAGCAGAGTCATAGATCTTATCTTATTAAAGCTCTATACAGATGAAGGAGAGAGCTTCTGTCAGCACCCCAGGACTTAGCAGAGACTGCTCTCAGGATGTTCAGTTTTTTAAGACATGTAGTTCGAAGGAAAGCAATATGGGAAGCAAAATTAAGTTTGTTATCTAAATATAACCACAACAGACGGAAATTGTTAGTGACAGGAATCAGGTTGTTTTTTAAAAATATTTCTGGATCCGGGTGAAGTTTGCGTTTTTTACAAAAATGAATTGCACTAGATTTCTTTTCTGATAGGGAATAGCCATTCCGCAATGCCCATGATTCAATTTTAGCGATGTAAATTTGGAGTTGTCTTTCAATGGTATTCATGGTTTGGGATTGACAAGAAACAACAAGGTCATCAGCGAACATATACGATTCTACTGTATTAGGTACATCCTGTGTCATGTTTGTAATTCTTATTGAAAATAACGTCGGACTAAGAATGGACCCCTGAGGAACACCCTCCTCTTGTTCAAATGATTTAGATAAATTGTTCATGTATCTAACCTTCTCTCGAGCCAAAAGGATGAAGATCTTGAAGTACAGTCTGTCCTCGTATAGCACGATAGTTGCGTTCCTAGAAATCCTCGTGCAATGCGAAATCGTGCAATATAAACAACAGGCCCTATGGGAAAAGTAGGGTTAGGTGCCGACCACCCAAGATTGAACACACATTTGGAACCAAAACATTACCAAACAATAAATAATCGGGTAATTTTAATCGTTATAAAATACGTAAGCATTTTATAACGATTAAAATACGTAATAAAAATATTATAATAAAGTATTAGTATTTTTTAATACTAAAAAAGTATTTTTTACGAATAAAATACGTATTTTATTCGTAAAAAATTATTATATTAAATAAAATAGTCGTAATAAAATACTTACGTATTTTATAATACGTAAGTATAAATTATAATACGTAAGTCGTAATAAAATATTGCTAATGCTTTTGCTTCTATCGTAAGCAAACTTGCTTTTTGTTTGATTTTCTATCCAAACAGATGACAGCCGTTCCATCTCTTCCAATTCTTGTGTCTTAATCTAATGGATTTTAATTACGCTGAGTTGTTCCTGCTATGAAAGTTGTTTTTATTTTCTCCGCATTCTTTGTAATTCTCGGCGTTGCCTGATTTAGGTCTATAGCACGTGCAATATCACATGGCCTTTCATTTCGCTCAAAGCGTTTCACAATTTCATATAAGGCCTGACGTAGCCCAGTGGTCAGGAGCGAGAGTGCATAGCACGCGTTCCTTGAGTGGACCGGGGTTCAAGCCCGTGACTACTAAATACGATAAATATTTGTATTGACGATTTATTGTAAACTCTACTGACTTGGTTGTCGTGCCGGAGTATAAACAGAAAATTTATTTTTATTTATTTATATATTTTTTTCTATCGACAGAGGAGGACTGGTCATAAGCCTTACCCGGGAAATCCCGGTGGGCCGGAGGCCGGTGTGATTTTGGCCATAAACCGTAGTATGAGGCCACTATAAATTTTCCCGGTTAAGAATTTTTGATCCAGTCCGCCTCTGTTTATCGATATTGCTTTTTTTTTTTCTCTGAATCTGCAATGTCTTAGCCAGAACGCTTCCTTTTCACACCTTTTAAGTATTTTACTCATTTTTAGGGAACAAAGCACAATTACAAAACGAGGAGGCACGCTTGATACACATAAACAAAGCTGCGCGCGTGTAGCAACTGAATAAACAACACCGTAAAGGCCGAGATACACTATTAATTAACACCCCACATTTTACTAAAGCACATTTCTGGGGGTTACTACCATAAAACAATAAAAACAATTTCCAGTTTCGTTTCTGCTAGTGGAATCTGTTATAAACTGGTAGTAAACTCCATCTAATTGCATTTGCCAATATATCGATAGCTGGAATTGTGTTGGTTTTTACGTTATTATGGTGAAATGTGTTTCCCCTTCACTTATATAAAACACATAAATACATTTTCAGAATCTTCTTCATTCCTATCGTGTTGCGTTCAGTTGGGGGTGATTCCGCGTTCGACTGCCATTTCTTGTAAACACAAAGGCGAATCGTGTATAAGCGAATTCGGTTCGTGTTATATAAGATAACGTTCCCCTATTTATAAATCGTGTATGATCGAATTCGTGTAATGTAAACACGTGTTATACGAGGACCGACTGTACACCGTATCGCCAGGTGTTATCAAAGGCTTTCTCAATATCAAGATTGATCATGACCAGATGTTGTCCCCTTATGAAGGCATTTCGGATGTTTGCTTCTGCTTTTATCATTACATCTAACGTGGACCAGTTCTTTCGAAACCCGTACTGATTGTTATTTTGCAAGTTGTTAGTTTCCAGGAACCACGTTAGCCGCCTGTGAACCATTTTTTCCAAGACTTTGCCTAAGCAGCTGGTCAGTGAAATCGGCCTGTAATTATGTGGAAAGCTGCGATCCTTTCCTGGCTTTGGAAAGGCTAGTATAATTGAGTGACGCCAGGAGTTTGGGTAAGTATTTTCTAGAAATATTCGATTGTAATATTTTAACAATGCCCTTTTTGTTCTGTTGTTTAGTTGGCTTATCATGACGTAGTAGATCCCATCTGGACCAGCAGCACTACTGGAAGTTTTATTGAGCGCCCCTAAAAGTTCTGTTAATGTAAATGGCTGGTTGTACGGGTGTGAAACTCTAGTGGAGAAATTGATCTTATGCTGCTCTGATGATTTTTTAATTTTCTGAAAGATTGGGTTGTAGGTGGATATGCCTGATATACTGGCAAATGATTCGGCTAAGGCATTTGCAATTTCTGCCGGAGAGGACAACTCCTTTCCTTTCCAGTTTAATATTGAAGCCGGGGACTGGACATATTTGCCATCAATTGTTTGTATTTTCTTCCAGATGAGTCTTATATCTGTGTCCTTGTTTATACTAGAGGAAAAGCTAATCCATGCTTCTCTTTTTGCTTTCCTTCTTATTGGGCGGAACTTAGCTTTCATTCTTTTAAAACTAATTAGGTTACTGGTTGTGGGGAATTTGCGGAACAAATTCCAAGCCCTATTTTTTTCCTGTTTAGCGTATGTACAATCCGGATTCCACCAGTAATTATTGTGTTTGCATTTCCCAGGCAAGGACTTTGGTATTGTAGAGTTGGCAGCTTGTAATATTTGATTAGTTATATGTTGTGTGACATAATCTATGGGTTGAAGTTGAATTATTTCATCATCTAACTGAATGTTGTCCCCTTATGAAGGCATTTCGGAACATCTGAGGCATATTCATTCCAGTGTGCCCTACGAAATTTCCATTTGGAGCAACCCGGCAAAGGGGAGTTTACCCGTGTTTGCAGCTTGCAGAGAATTGGTAGATGATCACTATTTAGTGGATTTTCAAGAACAGACCACTCCGTATTAGTACATATGGAGGGAGAGCAGATTGAAAGGTCTATTGCACTCATGGATCCTGTAGAAAAATGTATATAAGTAGGCTGTCCAGTATTCAAAAGGGTAAGTTGGCACACATCGAGAAGATTTTCTATTTGTTTACCTCTTTTGTCGATTGTTGGAGATCCCCACAGCGAATGATGAGCATTGAAGTCTCCGAGCAAATAGAAAGGAGGTGGTAGCTGGTCTATTAGATTTTCTAGATTTTCTGAGGAGATTGAGGAATTTGGGGGAATATATATAGATGCTATTGTGATAGTCATGCCAATTTCTGCGCGCATTGCCACTACCTCAAAAGGAATCTGAAGAGCAACAGGTTTAGATGGCATATTATTTCTAACAAGAACCGCCACGCCTCCACGGGCCAGCGAGTCGATACTCCTATCTCTTCTGAACATGGTATAATTCTTAATGGTAGGACACACTTGTGGATTTAAATAGGTTTCTTGTAGGGATATACATGCTGGTTCATAGCAGTTTACGAGATCATGCAAGTCATCTTTTGCATTACGAAAGCCTCTACAATTCCACTGAAGAATACTTTCCATTATGCGATCTTGTTAGTTGTTTTTGCTTCTGACAGTTTTTTGGTTGTAGCTTGTTTATACCTCTCTATTTTTACTTTGTCTTTCTTAGGAAAGAAAGGACGTGTCATGTCCATCTCATCAGTTGCATGGAGTTCTAAAATTCCATCATCTGAATTTTTCTGCTGATCAATATCCATTTCCGTTGAAATCCGTGGAGGCACCACTGGGGTTTCTGTAGCTTTTGGTTTCATTGTTGACGCATCGGCTGGAATGGAGATTGGAGTATTGCTGGCTTGTTCAGTTGATTGTTGTGAAGGACACTGATTGGGAGAAGTGAGTATGGATCGTGCCCAATTCGCGATAGATGTATTAGGAGGAACTGTAACGTCTGTTTGGATACTTACTGATTGCACCTGTTTGGCAGCTGTGGCATACGTACGCTTTGGCTCCGTTTTGATTATTTCTCTTCTCGCCTCTGAATAAGTGACTTTGTTTTCCACTTTATATTTCTGTATTTTTTTCTCTTGCTTCCATAGTTCGCATATTTTGGAGAAAGCTGGGTGATTATCTTTACAATTTGGGCAATGAGGAGTGGTAGCATTGCAATCGGATTGGTTGTGGTCCTTCGATCCGCAGTTAGGACATATTGCCTCACCTCTAATGCAGTCTGAGAGTGTCCATATTTTTGGCACTTATAGCACCTGATTGGGTTTGGGATGTAGGGTCAGACACGGCAATGGAGATAGCCTGCTTTGACAGATGTTGGTAAGATGGGAGAGCTAAAAGTGAGGATTATGCTCCTTGTTGGAACAAGAGTACCATCTTTACGAGTCATGATTCTCCTGGCTTGGATGACTCTTTGTTCTCGTAGCTCTTTGACTATTTCCTCCTCTGATACGGTTACTAAGTCCCATTCTGCAATTACTCCCTTGGAGGAATTTAAGGTGGCATGGGGAGTTACTTTTATTGGATGTCCGCCAAAAGTTGTCAGATTTAATAACTTTGCAGAATGCTGGGATTTCATGGTCTCTACCAGAAGATCCCCAGACTGGAGTCGTCTTACTGATTTTGGTGAACCTGCGACAGCCTCTAAGCATTTTTGCACAAGGAATGGGGACAATTTACTCAAAGGCTGGTCTGATGTAGAGTGCAGTATGAGGAATGCTGGTATCTCCTCTTGAGGATTTGTTTTCAACCTCTTGGGTTGGGAAAAGTCATCATCGGTGTGTTTTGAGCTCGGAGGCTCTAAAGGTGGGAACGTATTGTTATCCATCTTTGCTCCTTTCAGCCCCGGGAGAGTGGATTTCTTCTCCCAGGTTACCGGCCCCGCCACGAGGAGGCAGGAGCAGTGCCGCTAGAGTGATCAAGCGGTATAAAAGTTAGTATATTAGTTTAAATGGAAAAAAGAAAGGTGATTTGCCTTTCTGAAACTTAGTTACAGATCGTAAGTCTAAGTTTACTAGTATTTAATGAAAACGTAAGAAAACTTTTTTAACTGAACAAAAACTGCAGCTTCGAGAAAAATGCTCTAGAAATCACTGAGAATCGCTTGATCACTATAACGCTTGGCACCCGGGGCCATTAAAACATAGACAATCTGATATTTTACTTCATAGTTAAGGGATGATATTGAGAAAAATCCATAAGTTAAGGCTCAATGGAAGTGTCTGGAATATTACACAGGCATGAGGAAGTATATGACCTGAATCTTGTCAATCAACTCCACCCTAAAAAGGACTGTGCAAGGCTCTTGGGGGAATTTTTCAGAGAATGGCCTGCACTTCTTGACAAAAGGAAATGTTTTTGTGTAGAGGGAATACAATTGAATAAAATAGGTGCAAAATGGTAAGTGTACGCAAAAAACAGGCAATGGTAAGTGTTTTCAGTGCGACTGTAAATGAGCTATGCATGGTGCATGTGAATATCTTAATCAGGCCCTGCATAGTAGTAAAGGTTATGGAGTTATACTTCAATGCAGACATTAAAATCACTTAAGTGAATGCAGAAATGCACACAATTCTTATAATAAATTTTCTGCAAAACCTAAAAAAATAAAAATGAAAACAAACACACACTACCTTAAAAGACATGCTATCTAGAAACTTTCTGGGAAACTGAAAGGGCTGGCAGGTATGATAACCAAATCTTTATGGCATAGAAGTTTGGTTATTATACTTTGGATGAGAACTGTTGATGTTGTCTGCAAATAATGTAATTTTGCATAACTGTTCATTAACCACTCAAAGATATTTTATTATGAAGAAGTAGCTACATCTTGTGGAAAGAAACTGATTTCATCCTAAAACAAGAGCTAACAGAAACAATAATCTTTTGAAAATTAGCCACCTCCTCAGGACTACAACCTACAAACTTTAAGAAAGCAAACTTAATAATTTCATATTAAGTCACTGAAGAATCTGTAATAAAATTAATTATTCAAAGCCAATTTAAATCTTCAAACCTACCCGATGCATAATTCCTATTTCATGACAATATTCTACTCCTTTTAGCAGCATGACAAGATAAGCCTTGATTTGATCTTCATATAACGAAAAGCTTGGATCATGTAACAGAACTGATAAATCAGTAGGCATATATTCAAAGACAAGTACTGTACTTGCACCATGAGGAAATACATCTAAGAGTTTCACTATCTATAATAAAAAAAAAAAAAAAATCTACTCAGAAATACTTATTACTATTTTGCAGACATGTTTAGTAAATGATAAAAAAATTTCAGGTTGGTGAGAAAGGACAAAAAAGTTTAATTTTACCAAGGTCTTACACAATATAAAACTCCAAAAAGTGTGAAGGATGAAATAAGAAAGTTTAAGTTATATTTATCCAAGCCTTCAGAATATGAGTGAGGAATTTAAACTAAAATCAAATTTAGATCAGCACACAAGGGACATATTTTTATCAAATACAAGAGCAAGCCAAATAAAAATTGGCTAAGATGCGTAATAAGAACTATTATATTTATTTGAAAATACTCTCCAAAGCTATTAATGCTTTTAACTCACTGTGTCATCACCTTATTCATATCATGTCCACAGAAAGATTTTACTAGTTACAGAATTATTTTGATAACTACATCAGTGATTTCATCATTCAAATTAAAATTATGGCCATTCTGCTTTACATTTAAAGCAGAATGGTCATAAGCCATGGGTCCAGAATGTATAATGGGTGCTTCAACAAACATTTGTTATTATTACTGTATGGAGGTTGACATTATTATGAAGAAATGTCCCATACCTGTTTTTGATGGCCTTACACAAATGCATCAGCATTTGAGAAAAGCATTGCTTACAAATTCTCTCTATGTCATACAACTCAACAAGTGTTCCCTTGTGGTCAGAGAATATTAGCAAAACTTTGAGTAACCAATGCAAACCTTACCTTCTTTGGTGATGGAGAATTAAAGCACTTCCAATGACAATTTCGATATTCTAATTCAGGTTCATAATTGCAACATAATGAGTCGTCACCAATTATGACAATGTGCAAATAAATTGAAACATTCACTACTCTAACAAAGTAAATGTGCCATTATCGTATCTCTTCAACATTAGTGTTTATCAAAAATTATTATAAAGTGTAATAAATAAATCACTTACCATCTTTCATGGTGGCTCTTTAATGATAATTTGCTTCACTGTTTTACAGCTGTTATTTTGTTATTTGGTTTTTAGGAGCATTAGCAACTAAGGCCATATTGCTCAGGGATATGCGGTGGTCATTCCTTGACCTTTCCGCATCCTCCGTATTTAGTGGTGACGGGCTCGAACCCCGGTCTGATCAAGAAGCGTGTGCTACGCACTGATGCTCCTTCCCACCTGGCTACGGAGGCGCCTACTGTTTTACAGCAATTAGATACAGAAAACATTCATTCTTCTATGAATCTCAGAAGACTACAAAGAAGGGCAACAAGATTTCTAACCAGAATCAGTTTCAAACCAACCAATCTTTGATTCCTTTGAAACAGTATGGAGTTGAGTATGAAATGTTCCAGTTGTTACTCTGTGCACATGCACAGAATTCTATGAAATATGATCAGAGACTGAACTAATGTTGGAAAATATTAGTTATTTTAACATTTAGTGGGTTTTTAGCATTAGCATTAGCAGAGGCATACGATGCAAGAAAGCAAGCTTATGCAGCATCAGCCAAAAAAACAAAATAAAAAAACCTCCCATTTCATCCCTCCATTTGTTCCTAATGCCTGTCCAGCTCAGCCTTAAATTTATTTCTCAAGGCTTCCACAACAAAAGATGGAAGCCTGTTCCACAATCAACTATCCGCTGGCTAAGGGCAAATTTCCGCACATCAATTCTACAACTATCTTTCCTCAATTTGAAACTGTGCCCCCTCAGGTTCTTAGTCTGAAGAATCCCATCAGCATTCAGCTTGCTCAACCTATTCAAGGCCTTATACACCTCAATGAGATCACCTGGCAGGTGCCTACTCTCCAGGCACTGCAATTTGCAGAACTTAAGCCTTTCTTGGTAAGAGCACCCCTTTGTTCCCCTCACCAATCTTGTTGCCCTTCTTTGTACTTGTTCTAGCAACTCTACATCCTTCCTAAAACTAATCAGAGGGTTACTGATTATTCAGATGGATTACTGTATACACTGATTCAAAAGCTTCCGCAACTTCTGGAAGCATTCCTGATAGGCTTCCTTTGGAATTGTGGAGCTGTGAGTGTCACATTCTGAATAATTCCTTCAGCTGTTGCGAATCTGTGACTTTTCAAAGGGGACTTTAAGCTTGAGAAAAAAAATCATATGGAGATAAATCCAGTGAGCATAACAGATGGGATACTACAGTGATGGACTGCTCTGCAAGAAATTCTTGAAAAGAAAACACCAAATGTGCATAATGCAAGTGACAATTCTCTGACACCCACTTTTCTGGACATATATACAGGATATTTCAGAGACTGCTGGGAGTCACTGCGGTACAAGTAACCACATGAGTTGTGTTAGGGTAGTGAAGAATAGGAACAGGTGCATGTATACTTGCATGAACACCAATGCTAGGAGTTTGGTAAATAAATTGATGAATTTGAGGTATTGCTCAAAGCATCAAAGGCGGATATTGTTGGGATATCAGAGACGTGGTGTCACACAGATATAAGGAATGCAGAACTGGAATTTGGGGAGTACAACGTCTACAGAAAGGATAGACAGGATAGGAAGGGAGGAGTGGTTATGCTATTATTTAAGAAACACATAAAATCCAAGAAAGTGAAGCCAGTCGACATCGCTGGACAGTGCAGTGTTGAGTCAGTTTGGTGTGACATAAGCATTGGGAGATCAAAATTGAGAGTAGGAGTGTGCTATAGGCCTAATGACTCTGATGAGTATAATAAGAAACTGTAGGGAAATAGAGGGGGCCAATAAATCAGAGAGTCTTATAATGAGGAATTTTAATTTCCCAGATATTGACTGAAATTTGTGGTTTGGTCACTCACACACTAGCAAGGCTTTTGTGGATTTATTGGATGATTTTTTCTACATCAGCATGTTCGGGAAGCAACTAGAGGGAGTAATACTCTTGATTTGATTATCAGTAGTGATTCTTCATGCATTAAGAATCTGCAGACAAAGGAACCACTAGGTGGCAGTGATCACAGTGTGCTGAAGTGGGATTTACTCAAAGAAGTAACTACCATCAGGGGTAAAGGGAAGGGTTATTGCTTTCGTAAAGACGACTACGATGGTCTGAGACAGTATTTAAATTCTATACAGTGGGACCAACTGATGATGTTACCAACATCAAATTCAAAATGGGAAGCATTCAAAGAACTTATCTTGGAAGCTACTAGGCTTTACATACCAACTAAGAAATATTGTACAAGGTTTAGGCCTAAATGGATGTCAGATGAACTAATGAGACACATGGCAGAGAAGAAAAATGCATGGGATATATATAAATTAACACGTGACACAGAAGCCTATGATAGATATAAGCTAGTCTGTAACAAGTCACAAAGGAGGTTAGGCAGGCAAAGGCAGATTATGAGAAATCTTTGGCAAAGGATACAAAGAAAAACAGCAAAGAGTTCTTTACTTATGTAAACTCTAGAAGGAAGGGGATGAATCAGATTGGTCCATTTGATATCGATAGTTCAACTGTTGATGATCCTGCTCAGGTAGGTAACAAACTAAATGAATATTTTGCATCGACATTCACACATGAGGAGTTATTCAGCAAGGGGAATGCCAGAGGTGTATTCAACTCTGGCAGAAAGCTAGATAATCTTGTAATAACTGAGAGTAAAGTGGAGGAGAAATTGTTGAAGATAAACACAAGAAAGGCACCTGGTGTGGATGGGATCTATTCAGTTATATTAAAGGAGGCAGCAAAGGAAGTAAGCAAACATTTAGCCATAATTATGAGAGCTTCCTTGGACTCAGGGGAGGTACCCATAGACTGGAAATGTGCAAATGTGACCCCAATTCACAAAGGAGGATCAAAGGCTGACACAAGTAATTATAGACCTGTGAGCTTAACTTCTGTTCCAGGAAAATTAATGGAGGCACTGGTTAAAGAAGCACTGCAGGATCATTTAGACAAGACTTCAGTTATAGCTCAGACACAGCATGGTTTTGTTAAGGGGAAGTCTTGCCTGAATAAACTTGATTGGATACTATGATGCAGTCACAAAAGAACTGGATGCAGGGAATAACTTTGATATTATATACTTGGATCTTAGAAAGGCTTTTGATACTGTTGCACATGGAAAACTGCTGCACAAATTTGAGCAGTGTAGCATTGGAGGCAAATTGCTGTTATGGATAAAGGGGTGGTTTGTTTCTTTGTTTGTTATTTTAGGAGCATTAGCAACTAAGGCCATATTGCTCCGGGGATATGCGATGGTCATTCCCTGACCTTTCCGCATCCTCCATATTTGGTAGTCACGGGTTCAAACCCCGGTCTAATCAAGAAGTGTGTGCTATGCACTGCTGCTCCTGCCAACCTGGCTACGGAGGCGCCATAAAGGGGTGGTTGAGGGGGAGAAGACAGAGAGTGGTAATCAATGGACACTGCTCTTCGTGGACTAATATTATTAGTGGAGTCCCTCAGGGTTCAGTGTTGGGTCCATTATTGTTTTCTGTATTTATAAATAATACTGATGATGGTATATCAAGCTTAATGTCCAAGTCTGCAGACGATACAAAAGTTGGCAGGGTTGTTAAGGACACTACTGACACTATGCTGCTGCAACAGGATCTGGAAAGGTTGAGCAGATGGGCTGAGAGGTGGTAAATAAAGTTTAACATTGACAAATGTAATGTCAATGTGGAAAACATTGACATTACATTTGTAATGGCAATGTTTTCCACATATGGAAACTATGGAAAACTACATATGCAAAACAGCAACCCCAGAGCAACGTATCAACTCTGTGGTACTACACTGACAGTGGTAGAGAATGAAAAGGACCTGGGGATAATTGTGCAGACAGATATGAAGTTCTCTGAGCAGTGCAGACGGGTGCAAGAGTAGCTCATGGTGTCTTGTCAATGATACACAGGAATTTTTCTAGCAGGGATAAGGAGGTGATTATTCCCTTGTATAAGGCAATGGTTAGGCCACACCTTGAGTACTGTATACAGGTCTGGAGGCCTCATTTCAAGAAGGATGTAGAGCTGCTGGAACGAGTACAGAGAAGGGCACCAAGATTAGTGAATGGAACAAGGGGTTGCTCTTATGAAGAAATGGTTAAGTTTTGCAAATTACAGTGTCTGGAGACTAAGCACCGGCGAGGTGATCTGATAGAGGTGTATAAAGCCTTGAATGGTTTGAGCATGCTCAATGGTGATGGGATTCTTCCTCTTGCTCAGAATAATCACCTGAGAGGGCATAAATTTAAACTGAGGAAAGACAGATGTAGGATAGATGTGCGGAAATTTCCTTTAGCCAGCGGGTAGTTGGTTGGTGGAACAGACTTCCATCCCTTGTTGTGGAAGTTAATAGTCTAAATAAATTTAAGGCACAGCTGGACAGGTATTTCGAACGAACAGAGGGGGAAGTGGAAGTTTTTGTTTTTTTTTTGGCTGATGCTGCATAAGCTTGCTTTCTTGCCTCATATGTCTCTACTATTGCTAATGCTAATGTTCTCTGAACAGCATTGTGCAATCACAGGGCAAATTCAAAATGAACAATGCCCTATGAGCCAAAAAATAAAGTAACGATGATCTTCATTTGAGATTATCTTGATTTTTTTGATCAGTCTTCCAGTGAGAGGGGTGACCTTTGTTTCCAGGTCACAGCCATATATCCACAATCTGTGGATGTATGACTGGATGGATGTATGGCAATGGTTATACCAATGGCTGTCACTGAGGACTCAGCAACAATTACTCAATAATTCCAGATCGATGAATGTTTATCAAGTTCACCAAATTTTGTGAGAAAGTGGTTGATATTGAGTGTGTTGCTGACAGCTGAATGTCCAAAATGACAGGATGTGGTTGAGAAGAAACCCATGGTTACACTATGTAAATTGAATAACATAATCATGGCTGTGACCTGGTCACAGCCAATCCATCCACAATGAAAGAAACAAAGTTTTGGTCAGCAGTAGCATTTTGACAACAATCCTGATATATGAGAACTCACTGCTCCCTGTAATCATCAGTAAAAATGAAAAGCACAAACTTTGCTGAAATGTTCTACATTCCCAAATCTTGTGTTAAATTGACTGATATGTCCCATATTGTGGTGTTGGCAGTTGAGGTGAGCGGATGCGCTTCGTCAAGGCTCCTCAGTTAAGTGGATTGGATTACTGTCGATTAGTGCTTTTAAATATTTGATTTATTTAGATATTGTTGGATTATTTTGTTATAGGTTTTCCTGTAACAGTTTGATTTTATTAATATTATAGATATAATTTTTTAAAGTTAATTTTCATTGATATTTGGCTAATTTTATAATGGTAGTTACGAGATCTGCCTTAAACATGTCACAGGGTATTGTGACTCACATGGAAATAGCCGATGGCGATTTACGGGTGAGTCATGATTTAATCCGTTGCAGAACCTGTGGAATGTTTTCCAAGGTCGACCTGGTGACTAATCATAGCTCACCTGGGGATTCTTTTCTTTGTGATTGATGTAAGGAGTGCGCCGATCTTAAATTACAATTTGGTGCACCGATGGAACAATTTGAGTCCCTGAAAAAACAGGTACTTGCCCTCGAAAATAATACATCTGGGAGCTAGTCAGGGACTCAAGACTCCAACAATATACCAAGAGATGCACACCCGATTCGGGCCTCAAAACATAAAAACCAAGTGCAAACTACTCTGGTTAAAAAGAACACTTGTAGGTAGAAAGAATTTGTTTTGTAAAGACAGGATACACTTAAACAAATGTAGTGCAAAAGTTTTTTCGTATTATTGAGGATACCTTAAAGGTTCAGGGAAACTGCTAGTTGGGGGGGGGGATGTGGGTAATACTGACACGTGTTTATCTGATAATATTGGTCAAAGTAACTCTTGCACATACCTCAAGAGTTCTTATCTGCTACCCCAACTAGACATATTATCTAGATATTCTGGGGGCAGAAATGTTTCAAGTGAGTGGGTAGCTAATGCCAGGGGAAAGAGCCTAAAAAACTTCAAGGGTTGTGTTAGGGTTGTTAAATATACAAGAACAGTAAGTCTTAATTGTTTATATAGTAATTTTAGTAGTGTCATCGTCAATAAAATGAGTGATTCAAACTGCTGGTTAAAACAAGTAACGCGGATATAATAGGGCTTACAGAGACATGGTGCCACCCGGAAATTGGGGATGATGAGTTTGAGTATGGCTTGTATAATGTATTTAGAAAGGATATGGTAGATAGAAGGGGTGGTGGGGTAATGCTTCTTATCAGAAGCAGCCTGAGTGCGACGATAGCTTTCCAGGATTCAGATGTTTCACATGCTAATATAGAATCTGTATGGTGTGAGATAGTTGGAAACAAAGATATAATGCGAGTAGGAGTAATCTACAGACCAGGTGATTGTGAAGATTATGACGAAAGCCTCTACATGCAAATGGAATGAGCAAGTAAGCGTCAATGTCTTATTATGAGTGATTTCAATTTGCCTCTAACTGATTGGAGTAAATGGGAAGGAACCTCGACATGGGGAACAAAATTTTTAAATCAACTAGATGACTGTTATTTGTATCAACATGTCAGGGAAAGTACTAGAGAAAAGAATATCCTAGACCTCATCATCATCAAATCAGATGACATAACAGGGCTGAGAGTAGAGGAACCAGTAGCAGGAAGTGATCACGGAGTTCTACGGTGGATGATGACGAGAGAGGTAGCAGAAGTAAAAGGCAAAGGAATGGGTTTTAATTTCAGAAAAGGAAATTACGATGCCTTAAGGTACTACATGGCCTCTATTAACTGGGTAGATATCGCGCTGAGAATGAATACAATTGAACTGTGGTACGCTTTTAAAATATTAATCACAGATGCCTTGAATGCGTATATACCATTAAAAAAATACTCCACGACAAGGGTTCCAAGTTGGATGAATAGTGAAGTTGCCACATTACTTGAGCAGAAAAAGGTGGCATGGAAAGGTTACAGAGCAATAAAAAGTACTGAAGCCTATAACAGCTACAAGATGATCTGTAATAGAGCCACAGAAAAGGTTCGACAGGCAAAGGCAGTTTATGAGAAATCACTAGCAAACAGAGCAAAGATGGGGGGGGGATAAGGAATTCTTCACATATATAAATGCCAAGAAGAGCAGGACAAACCAGATCGGGCCTTTACGTAAGGGAAAGGGGATAAGTATTAAATACACCAGCTTCCGTTGCAGATGAACTCAACAGTTATTTTGCATCGATATTTACAAATGAAAAACCTTTTGTGGCAATGGCAAATTGTGGAAGTGAAGTTGAAAAATGTGTAATTAATGATATTGAAATTTCGCAAGATTATTTAATGAAAAAACTTTCAAGCCTACAGGCCAGTAAGGCTCCTGGAGTTGATGGAATATACCCGATAATCTTAAGGGAGGCGGCAAGTGAGTGCATTGAACCATTGAGGCTAGTTATGCGAGTATCACTAGACTCTGGGGAGATTCCCTTGGATTGGAAAAGTGCCAATGTATCTCCCATACATAAGGGTGGCTCTAAGAGTGAAGTTGGAAATTATCGACCTGTCAGTCTAACTTCAGTGGTAGGGAAAATCATGGAGGCAATGATCAAGGGTGGAATTCAGGATCATTTGGATCAAATTAAAATTCTCAAGGATACTCAGCACGGTTTTGTAAAGGGAAAATCATATTTAACAAATCTGGTTCGCTATTTTGAAAGAGTCACTCACGAGCTGGATTTAGGGAATAATTTCAACACTGTTTATTTAGATTTCAGAAAGCTTTTGACTCAGTCCCACATGAGCGGTTGCTTTATAAGCTGGAACAGGTTGGAATCACTGGGAAAATCCTTAGATGGATAGCAGGATGGCTTCAGGGCAGGAGGCAGAGGGTTG
The DNA here is from genome assembly GCF_048544385.1 of Mastigoproctus giganteus. Lineage (NCBI taxonomy): Eukaryota > Metazoa > Arthropoda > Arachnida > Uropygi > Thelyphonidae > Mastigoproctus > Mastigoproctus giganteus. Next base: position 208,209,241 of record NC_143580.1, read on the forward strand.
TGATAAATGGCTATTTCTCAGATTGGGTTGATGTAAAAAGTGGGGTTCCCCAAGAATCATTATTAGGACCACTGTTGTTTTTAATTTTCATAAACGACATCGATGAAGGGATAGAGGGCGTGATGTCTAAATTTCAGATGATGTTAAAATTGGTAGAGTAGTTAATGATCACTGTCAAGCTGAGCTTCTTCAGAGAGACCTAGATAGACTTCAGGAATGGTCAGAAATATGGCAACATTGCTTTAATCCAACAAAGTGTAAGGTATTACACCTGGAAAACAGTAATCCCAAAATAACTTATTCACTTGGTGGAGTTCAACTAAACCCAGTACTGGAGGAAAGGGACTTGGGTGTTACGATACAGTCAGACATGAAATTCTTTGAGCACTGTAAACAGGTTGTAAGGAAGGCCCATGGTGTCCTATCGATGATCTATCGAACTTTTGCAAGTAGAGATAGAGACGTGATAATCCCATTATATAAGGCTTTTGTTAGACCACACTTGGAATACTATGTTCAAGTATGGAGACTGCACCTAAAGAAAGACATCGAGCTTCTTGAAAGGGTGCAAAGACGGGTAACTCGCCTGGTGAGATCGGCAAAAGGGCGTCCTTATGAAGAAAGACTTTGAATATGTGGGTTGCAGAGTTTGGAAACTAGACACCTTAGAGGAGATTTGATTGAGGTGTTTAAGGCTCTGAGAGGCATCAGTAAAATGAATGAGGATGAAATTTTCAAGATTATAAATGATGCTAGAACTAGGGGACATACATTCAAGTTACGGGAAATGTTTAGATTGGACTGCAGGAAGTTTTATTTTAGCCAGCGAGTTATAAATTACTGGAATAAGTTGCCTAAATGGGTGGTAGAGGCTGACAGTTTGGGGAAATTCAAAGGTCATCTGGATAGTACCTTCGGGTCTGGGAAGCGTATAGGATGATAGGTTTAATTTCCTTTTCTTTTATTAATTATTATTTTTTTTTTTTTTTTTATCATTGTTTTATTCAGGGTTTTTTTTTTTTTTTGGATGGTGCAGCATAAGCCATAGGCTTTCTTGCACCATGCGGCCATTACTAATACTAATATAAAATACCAACTCTGCATAAAGTTAAATGTCAATCACTTCTGATCAGATCATAAATATTAGTAATTGAATCACTGGTTTCTGAAGCTAAAGGGTGGCCAGAGTGAGGTTCATCTTTGACAAAGAAGTGGCAATCTTAAAAGTTTACAAAACTATTGAAAAGTTTTCATATGACACATAGCATATTTTCTGAAGCTGTCTTTAGCATTTTTGGCTTTTGTTACCCTAATTAGAAACAAAATCTGATGCACAGTAAAATCACTAATTTTAAATGGGATGAAACAAATACAGCACCTTCTATTCACCATGCACTAATTCAGACTGACTGCAGATAAATGGGAGGTTCGTGTTCAATTAATATGCCCAGATGAGTCACCAAACATTTTGTGACAAGTTGCTATAACACTACAACTTAATGACAGAAAGTCAGTCCTCTAACTTTTTTAAGTCCACACACCATCCATTTACACAACTGACAAGTAAATATTGATTCACATTCATTGACTTGCCATTATATTTATCATATTATCAAATAAAAATTTGCTTTTTGCAAATACTGGCAGTCCTTGGGCTTATGAAGATTTTTTCAAACTGATTGTTTCATTAAACCATGACTTAAGAGGGGAATCTTCTCCCTTTTCCCTCAATAATTTTTAAGATGAAATAAATCAAAAATGCTTAAAAGTTATTTTAAAAAATATGCTCTACATATGTGTTGTTGTTTTTATTTGGTTTTTAGGAGCATTAGCAACTAAGGCCATATTGCTCCGTGGATATGCGGTGGTCATTCCCTGACCTTTCCGCATCCTCCATATTTGGTAGTCATGGGCTTGAACCCCCGGTCTAATCAAGAAGCATGTGCTACGCTTCTTGATTATGCCCACCTGGCTACAGAGGCGCCACATATGTGTTTAGCACTGTAGTGTTTCTGGAAACAGAAACTTCTTTGTATGTAGAATTAGAAGTGAATTGAGGCATCATCATCATCATCATCATGCAAGCATATTTTTATATTTTTTAAATATTCTTTTTATGTATTAACACTATTAGAAATGTTAACCCATATAATTAATAAATAAATTAATATACATATATATACACGCACGCACGCACACACAAGGTGTATCATTTACAAGGGTAGCGAGGTCTATCTTGCTTATTTAAAGTGTACCTTTTTTATTGAAATTTTGCTAAAATTTTCGAATTTCATATGAAAATTGGACTATTACTATTTATATTTTATTTCACCAGAATATGTATGTATGTATTTTATGATTTCTAAATTTAAATTTTGCCTAATCAACTGTTTTTTTACTCAATTAGAAGTTGCTCCCCATTCTTGGTTTAGTCTAAAAACATCATCAGTGTATTTCTGAAATGGATGTAAACAGATTTTATTTAAAAAATAAAATAATAATTATAAGACAATGGTTGTAGCATGAGGAGATGTGACACAAACTGCCCTCTACAGCTAGCTGTTTTATATGTTGAAATGAGTGCACTGAAGATCAAACATTTCATACAATCATTGTGCTATTATTATTTTTTTAATTCAACAAAATTGGCTTACATTCATTTCAGAAGTACACTAATGATGTTTTTAGACTAAACTGAGGACAGTGACAACTTTCTAATTGAGAAAAAAGTAGCTGATTAGCAAAGTTTAATTTAGAAATCATAAAATCTAAATAGTATTTTTAGTCCAAATTTTAACACCAAATTCAAAAATTAGCTGAAATATGACAAAAAAAAAAAAAAAAAGTCCAAACAAATAGTCCAACCTATTTTTCCAAACAACAAATAATTTAAAAATATGTGAGATAAGCCCACAGCCTATTAATTGAAATATCCTGTATATACAGTATCCAGAGACTTTAAGTCATAACTTCAGGAGGTGATTCCTGAGGTCATCCTTCCATGTAGTTGCTGATAGCACGATAATGGGTGGTCAGCTTTGTACTTTAGACTTGAAAATAATATTGGGAGCTGACCACCCATTATCGGCAACCACATGGTCACTGATAATGTGATAACAGGTGGTCAGCTTCACACTTGAAAACGATATCCACACATAAAAATTGTCCTCTAAATGGTTGGGTTACTAGAATGTTTTCTATAGAGTTTTCTTTGCAGCTTTTAGTTTATTAAAGTTTGCTTTCCAGCTTGATTCAATATACTTGATAATTTTTTGTCTTTAAAATTACATGGACTGCAGGGTTTAGCATTAACATTAGTAGAGCCATATGATGCAAGAATTTTTTTTTTTTTTTTTTGGCTGATGCTGTATAAGCAAACTTATACAGCATCAGCCAAAAAAAAAATAAAAAATAAAAAACTTTCCTATTTCACCCATCCATTTACTCCAGAAATTTGTCCACTTCTTCCTTGAATTTATTTAAGCTATTAACTTCCACAATGACAGATTGTTTAATCTCTTATTAGAATTAGAAATTATTACATTATATTGTATAGTACAATGATCAAATGGAAAAGTATTATGTTACACAATTTACATAGTGTAACCATGGGTTCCTCCTCAACCATATCCTGTCAACAACACACTCAATAGCAACCACTTTCTCACAAAATTTGGTGAACTTGATAAACACTTTTCGATCTGGAATTATTGAGTAATTGTTCCTGAGAGTCCCCAATGGCAGCCATTAATATTACCATTGCAAAACCTATATGCAAACTATACGGAAAACAAACGGCATGTTTGCACTTGACTTACACAGTCATACATCCCTTCTATGCATACATGCTACGTTTCAAATAAACACAGCTCAATGACGGTTGAGAATTGGACCCGTGTTAATATAACATTTTGCACTCAGAATGACCTTGGCAATCATAAAGTTGCAGGACAACCTGTTATATATGAAGATAAATATAACATATATATATCCAAATCCTTAACATAAAGGGTGTTTCTAATTACACTGACAAAATTATAAGGGGTATTTTTAAGTATCAAAACAATTGAAAAAGTTTACATTAAAACAAGCAGACATGTACCGAATAAAACGTTGACTCATGATACATGTCTCCTTATTCTTTTTATTATTTTTTACTACTGAAAATACCATTTAAAATTCAATCAATTTCAAGAAATTCAATTTTAAATTTCAACATTCATGGCTCCATAACCATTCAGAATTGGACACATATTTATAAGAACTGTTTTACTATTCAGAACTATCTCTATAATTTTGTCAGTGTAATTTAAAAGTACTCTATATGTATAATGTACAAAATAAATAAATATAAATACACTTACATTTTCATGGTCAATTTGCTGTAGAGCTTTGATCTCTCTGCAAAAACACTTGAAATGTAACAAATATCATTTTATAAATTTTCATTAAACATAGTAATATACATATAATACATATCACAAAAATCTGGAGATACTTACATTAAAATATGAAATCAAGTGATGAATATCAAAATTAAAGGACTTAAAATTAGCAGAATCATTCACTATACAGGCCGTACTGAAGAGAAAAAAAATGGCTAAAGTAAAGAAAGCCAACATGAGAACCACAGGAAACTTCAGAAACTTTACCAGGCAAACTCGTTTCTCTCTCTCTCTCTCTCTCTCTCTCTCTCTCTCTGCATTCTCGGTAAACAGATAGTGCGTGTTATCGGTAGTGGCAGTAGAAGTCAATAACGATGTATTGATTAGTTTTTTTCTCATTATTAAAGCAGATTATTAGATTTCATGAATGGGCTGAAATTTAATACAGGTACACCTTCCAGACTGCTTATGTCTTATAGTGTTTATCCCCCCCCTTCCCGCTGTTTTAACCTGATAGGAAAACAACTTCTACCGCCATTATTGATAACACGCACCATCTGTAGAAGTTGTCTTCCTATTTTAAAACAGTGGGAAGGGGGATAAACACCTTAAGACTGAGGCAGTCTGGAGGGTGTACCCGTAAGTAAATTTCAGCAGCAAAGGCATTATGCTCACAAACTCCAATAATCTGCTTTTATTAATGAGAAAAAACTAATCAATACATCATCATTATTGGCTTCTACTGATACTACTGATAACATGCACCATCTGTTTACAGAGAATGCAAGGAGAAACTGGGGTAGCAGGAAATAAGTTTGCCTGGTAAGTTTTCCAGAAGTTTCCCCGTATTGGCTTTCTTTACCTTCACCAAAAAACTTCTTCCCAAGGCAATGAAAAGTGGAATTCAGTAAAGGAAATACTTACATCAATATTATTAATAAATATTGAAAGCAGTAAAGGATTCCAGCACTGAACCTGTGGAACAACACTCATAACATTAGTCCACAAAGAGCAGTGACCAATTATAACCACTCTCTATTTCTTTACGGATATCCCTTTATCCATAGTATTAACTTGACCCTAATGCCACACAGCTCTAGTTTACACAACACTATTCACATTGACCAGTAAACGATATTAAAAAGACAATATTGCATTTCTCTATCAGGGATTGTCCTCACTTCTAATCTCTCTTAGCATAAGCATATCACAAATAGTGCTTCCTTGCAACTAAAAAACTGGGTTTAATCTTTTGCTCTTGGCATTACTTTTTTTCTACACAACTACTCACTCTATAAAAATCTCAAATCTGCCTAACCACAGAATATTATTCCTGCATCTGGAGTGATGTACCCAAAATCTCTCTCTCTTGGCAGTCATATAAATTAATAACCCATCTCTTATAAAGTCTCTCCAATCTCTGTCTCATAAATGTTCTGTTTCTGCTGAATGTCTTTTCTATAGATACTCCAATGGGCACTGTTCAATTGGCATCTATAATTTTCCCCCCATAAGACTTTGAAACCAGTCCAAACACATGCTGCAACCAGTCAGCATCCATTTAGTGTATAACATCAAATTCATAGAACCAACTTTTCTTCTGCCTCATTTATCCCTTCAACATCTGTTTTCTAGAACAATCTTCCTTTACATGTATTTTCTGAAAATTACAATCTACAGAAACTCAAGTCCAATGTCAACAAGTATCTTTTGTCTTCTCAAACTTCAACCCACTCACAGTTCTAAGTACTATAGGCTCTAATATCTTTTATGTCTAGGGTTCTCCTAAAAAAAAAAAATAATAAAAAAAAACACCTTTGTATTCGTTAGTGACAACTTGGATAATTAGATTCGTCAGATATCGTCTTCACATAACACCTGAGAGGGCATAAATTCAAATTGAGGAAAGACAGATGAAAGATGGACGTGCGGAAATTTGCCTTTAGCCAGCAGGTAGTTGGCTGGTGGAACAGACTTCCATCCCTTGTTGTGGAAGTTGATAGCCTAAATAAATTTAAGGCTCAGCTGGACAGGTATTTCGAATGAACGGAAGGGTGAAATGGGAGTGGGTTTTTTTTTTTTTTTTTTTGGCTGATGCTGCATAAGCTTGCTTTCTTGCATCATATGCCTCTACTAATGCTAATGCTAAAAGAAGGAAAAATTTAGAATCATTTTGTGGAGCTGGACTGGTTTGAATTGGAATGCCATATACCAACGAGATGATTGTCCTTAACACCAGCTGTTAAATAGATTACTTCAAAACTGGCCTGCTATTAAGAGCCATTTCCAAAATATTGATGATTGCCCCAAATTTTTCTCCAAATTATTTCAAAGTGAGGATACAGATTCAGAAATAAAATTTCAAATGGTTTTTAAATTTTTTTTGTCAATGTTGGAGAACTGCTAGATGTTACTACTAAAATTCTTGAAAAAAGTGACTTGAGTATTATGGATTCATATAAATCAATGACAATGACCAGAAATAAAATAAAATAAATTAAATAATCCAGAATCAATACTTCAGAAATTCCGCAAAGTAATTTTTGAAAAATTTATCCCAATGCAAACAGAAAAAGATTGTTGATGAATGTTGCATTTTTATTCAAATCTATTGCAATACCTAGAAAAAACTATGACTTCAGTGAAAAAATAAGTGTTCTAAGTTAATAAACTTTTCTCTGGAAACAGAAGAAATTAAGTATCAAGATTCTGAAATGGCAATTGAGATATTTCAACTCCAAGAATGTGTAAATCTGGACGAGTTGTATGAAGATTTTTGTGAGAATAGGTTGAAGTTTCTGGAAAGTATTAAGTGTACAGGAAGTGATATGCACAAGGGGCTTGATTTTTTTTCTAAAGTTCCTAAAGAAAATGTACCCAATATCAGTAGAATAGTAGGATATTTGTTAAGTATTCCTTGGTCAAATGCTTTAGTAGAAAGGGTGTTTTTGTTAATGAAATTGAAGTGGACAGATGTCAGAAATAGAAGTCACCGAGAATTATTCAAGGCAGAGTTGCAGATTGCAATGAATTTCTCTTTTACATGTAGAGTTCCTTCAGTATATAAAACAGGATAAACAATTGTTAAAAAGGGCAAAATGTCAAAATAAGTACAATTAAAATATCAGACAATTTGAATTTTCTTGTATTTTTTTGAAACTAATTTTATCAACAAAAATCTTTCTTTTTTTTTTTTTTTAGGAAAACCTGACAACCCTAATGCAGAAGCAGTTTTCTTGAGATGGTCACTGTAAAAATAATATGTCACAGTATTGGCTTACTTAGTGAAAGGTGTGTTCATTGTCAAGCTTTACATTTTAAGTGTGAAAAAGTTGGTGATCATTTTATTTTACTGCAAAATATGGCAATTTCAGAAGGATTGATCAATGGTATGAGACTTATAGTTATAGTTATGTATCGGAATTGTTTGGATCTAGAAATAATAACAGGAGAAACTAAAGGAAAACAGGTGCTCTTACCGTGTGTAGATATGACTCCATCCGATTCAACTTTACCATTCTCATTTAAGAAACGGCAGTTTCAGCTTTTGCGATGACTATAAGTAAAAGTCAAGGGCAAATGTTTGATAGAGACAGAATTTTGCTTACTAACCCTGTATTTAGTCACGGCCAATTGTATGTAGCAATGTCTCGGGTCAGATCATTCCAGCATGTTAAGATACTAGAAGGGCACAAGAATATAAAAAATGTTGTTTTCAAAGAAGTATTATACAGACTGTACTACATTCAGAAAGATGGTGAAACGAAAGAAAATTTATAAGTTTCCTCAGTTTCAAGAAATGAGAAAGGATTCGACACATACTGGCTTACTTGCTCACAACAAAACACAGACTACATTTTTTTTAGGACAGCTAGAGAAAAACTCTGCTACCAATTGCAAAATTTTTGCAATGGGTACAGCTAGTATAATATAATAAAATAAAGTACAGTCCATTCTGGTTATTTGGGACACATTGGGACTAGTGCATTTTGGCCCAATTAAGCGGCTGCCCCAATTATCTGAAGTTTCACGTAAATAGTTAAAAATACAATGTACCTCCCCCTTTTACAATAGATTCACTACAATCAAATCACTTTACGACGAACTCACCATAGTAAAGTACCGTTCACTATACGATGTGCAATAAGCGCCAGTCATTGTCATCATGTTTGTGAATTGAATTTTTATTCTATTAAACAGTGATTCTAATTAGCAAAAAAGGAGGAATATTATCCACAGGCTATAAAAGCAAAGATATATTAAGCACAAATTTACCCTTTATTACCTTACCAATTAAAAAATTAAATGATACGTGATAATCGGATAATTAATACGTACTGTAATAAGTACATACAAACTAGTTGACATTTCTGTTCACTGACATTTGTGGTGGGGGGTTAAAATTTAAAACAGTAAAAAGATAAGCAATCAATAACAAAGAACATGGCATACACAAATTGCAAGTAACACAATACGCGAAAGTGAGAATGGAATAACGAGTTACAAAGCTTTGAAAATAGGAATGAAGAGAAGATCTGAAAATTAATTTTTTTATACGATTGAAGATTTCATGGAAGTGTAAACACATTTCACCATAATAACCCACAGAATTCCAGCTGTCGGTATTATCGCAAATTCAGTAAGATCGAGTTTACTGTCTGTTTATGATAGATTTCACTAACAGAAAACCCAATAAACAGGTGACTGCTAATTGTTTTTATTGTTTTATGGTTGTGACCTCCAGAATTTCGACCGAACCACGTGGTACCACGTCGGAGACAATCGTAGAGTAATCTCCAGTGCTGTGGTCTCCTGCCCCGATTAAACGACATGCTGTCCCAATTAAGCGAAGTAAACCCTGGCTATTTTCTTGATTGGTTTCTGTTTTTTAAGATTTGCCCCAAATAAACGGCTGCCCCGATTAACCGGTGGCCCAAATAACCGGAATCCAATGTAATATAATAAATTTGTTATATTTTAAAAATATTATTCAATTTTGATATATATTATATATATCATCATCAACAAAAGAAACAAATATTTAAACCAAAACAAAGAAAAAATTATTGCAACAAAAATCGTTTCTTATAATATTGTAATGCACTTGACAAATATTGCCTCTTTAATATTGCTACTGAACGAAAGTCACATAACACCTGCAAAAATATTGATAACAAGGGCTATCTGAATATTAAGCTGTAGCTTTTCAAATACTTGACTAAATACCAAAATAACCTAACCTACATAACTATATGGATTCAAACTACATATTAACTACAATTTATTATATTAAATAAAAAAAAACCTCAAAATTATTCCAAAAACTATCCTACGAGTTTGCAAAATGCACAGCCACCGTATACAATCAAGTGCAGCAATGTACTACACATGTGCACTGGTTATTGTCACACCTACCATGAGATAGGTAGGTGAAACAATAACCTCATCCATATTTCTTTAGCATTAGTAGAGGCATACGATGCAAGGAAGCAAGCTTATGCAGCCTCAGCCAGAAAAAAAAAAAAACGCTCCCATTTCACCCCTCTATTCGTTCCAAATACCTGTCCAGCTCAGCCTTAAATTTATTTAGGTTATCAACTTCATCTATCCTACAACTGTCTTTCCTCAATTTGAATTTATGCCCTCTCAGGTGATTATTCTGAGCAAGAGATAGAATCCCATTAGAATTGAGCATGCTCAAACCATTCAAAGCTTTATACACCTCGATCAGATCACCTCGCAGGTGCCTAGTCTCCAGACACTGTAATCTGCAAAAATTAAGCCTCTCTTCGTAAGAGCAACCCTTTGTTCCATTCACTAATCTTGTGGCCCTTCTCTGTACTCGTTCCAACAGCTCTACATCCTTCTTAAAATGGGGCCTCCAGACCTGTATACAGTACTCAAAGTGTGCCCTGACCATTGCCTTATACAAGGGGATAATCACCTCCTTATACCTGCTAGAAAAATTCCTGTATATCATTGACAAGACACCATGAGCTACTCTTGCAGACCATCTGCACTGCTCAGAAAACTTCATATCTGCCTGCACAGTTACCCCCAGATCCTTTTCATTCTCTACTACTGTCAGTGTAGTACCACAGAGTTGATACGTTACTCTGGAGTTACTGCTTCCCATATGTAATACTTTACATTTGTCAATGTTAAACTTCATTCGCCACCTCTCAGCCCATCTGCTCAACTTTTCTAGATCCTGTTGCAGTAACGTACTATCATTAGTGTCCTTAACAATCCTGCCAACCTTCGAATCATCTGCAAACTTGGATATTAAGCCTGATATACCATCAATACAGAAAACAACAATGGATCCAACCCTGAACATTGAGAGACTCCACTAATGACATTAGTCCACGAAGAGCAGTGTCCATTGATTACCACTCTCTGTCTTCTCCCACTCAACCATCCCTTTATCCACAGCAGCAATTTGCCACCAATGCCACACTGCTCCAATTTGTGTAGCAGTCTTCCATGTGCAACAGTATCAAAAGCCTTTCTATGATATCAAAGTTATTCCCTGCATCCAGTTCATTTGTGACCACATCATAGTATCCAATCGAATTGGTCAGACAAGACTTCCTCTTAACAAAACCATGCTGTGTCAGAGCTATAAATGAAGTCTTGTCTTAATGATCCAGCAGTGCTTCTTTAACCAGTGCCTCCATTAATTTCCCTGGAACAGAAGTTAAACTAATTACTTGTCTATAATTACTTGTGTCACCCTTTGATCCTCTTTTGTGAATTGGGGTCACATTTGCACATCTCCAGTCCATGGGTACCTCCCCTGAGTCCAAGGAAGCTCTCATAATTATGACTAAATGTTTGCTGCCTCCTTTAATATAACTGGATAGATTCCATCCAACCCAGGTGCCTTTCTTATGTTTATCTTCAACAATTTCTCCTCCACTTTCCTCTCAGTTATTACAAAATCATCTAGCTCACTGCCATTTAATTCACCTCTGGCATTCCCCTCCCTGAATAACTCCTCATGTGTGAATGTAGATGCAAAATACTCATTCAGTTTGTTAGCCACCTGAGCAGGATCAGAAACAGTTGAACCATCGATATCCAGTGGACCAATCTGATTCATCCCTTTCCTTCTAGAGTTTACATAGGTAAAGAACTCTTTGCATCCTTTGCCAAAGATTTCTCATAATCTGCCTCTGCCTGCCTAACCACCTTTGTGACTTGGTTACAGACCAGTTTATATCTATAATAGGCTTCCATGTCACCTATTAATTTATATGTATCCCATGCATTTTTATGTATCCAATTGGGATACATATAAATATACAATTTATATGTATCCCATGCATAAAAAACCTTCATTTCAGTCTCCTTTACACCTTATGACTGCTTCCCAACATTTGGATAATTTTTGTATGCTGTTCAACTGTCTGTTGAAGTTAAGCTGTTTGATGCCTTGGGTCAGAACTGCACTCAATGCTTCTAAAGACAGAAATCTTTGTCCACATAACAGTTTCTTGAAGTTGGAGAATAGATCATAATCACAAGGACATATCAGACTTTTTAGGGGAGTGAGGTAGTGCTTCCAAGTAATTCGTGAAACTCTACTTTGACATGGCTACTGCAAAATAGAAGGTATACAGGGAATAGAGGGAATACAGGGAAGCTACACAGAGAACTGTGTGATGGAATCGCACTGTCATAGAGTATGAGAACACCGGCTTCCAACATCTGTGGTCCCTTCTGATGAATTTTCAGGTGGTGTAATTTCTGAAGAAGCAATGTTGCATAGTAGTCTCCAGTTATTGGCCTTCTAAGTGGCACTGTGGTCATCATGGCCTAATCATAAGCCACGATGACCATTTTTTTTTACCCTCAATGGCAACAATGTGTTTTAATGACACTTCACCTTCTTGTCAGTAATGTGCAAGTAACTGCATTGCAATTTCTTTACTTTTGCTCATCGTTTATCACACAGCAAATGTGGGACCCATCAGGCAGTGGCCCTTCGTTTTTGTAACACTGTGGTTAAAATTCAATGAACAGATGATTTCGATATTCCAGATTCATTGGCTATTTCTTCATAAGTCATACAGTTGTCTTCCCTCCAAAATGGTGGTAATAATGACTGCCAATGTGCTGTCCGTAGATGTTCTCAGTCTATCTGAGCACTGCACTTCTTCAACACTGGTCTGACCTTGACGAAACCTATGAAATCAGTGTGAACTCATCTACAATTTACTGTTGACTCATCACACACTTCATGCAACAATTCATAAATTTGTATCAGCATTCAGAAACTCATAAAGTTTTGATTTTGATAAAGGACCTTTGATCTGAAACTCTAATACTCTTTATTATACAACAAAAAAAATAAACACTACTGTTTTACAAGCCCTTCATGGCCAGAAAGCCTGGGGTAATCTAATCTAAGGCAATTTCACCCTGCATTTCAAGAACTCTATTTCACTCTGTTTCAAGCCCACTACTGCTCAGGTTAAAGTTCAACTTATTATCCAGATAAAATGTCAGTCATGTAGGTATATAGAGCAAAGGGCATGTGCATAATGTGTATTACTTGTGGAATAACCCTTGTATAATCATCCCATGGATTTTTATTCTCTTCCACTAAGCTCATCAGTTTATCTGACATACATTTTGGTCTAAACCTTTAATAGTATCTCCTTAGTTGATATCAAATGCTTAGTTGTTTTTTTTTTTTTTTTTTTTGTTAGTTGTTGGCACATCGGCTTCTGTGGCCATAATGCACCTCCCAAGGTTTTTTGCACTACTCTGATCCAAGCCCAAGGCAAGATTCAAACCCACGACCTTTGGGTTGACAGGCAGGCACTTTACCCACCTGGCTAGCCCGGTCGGCTCAAATGCTTAGTGACCTCTACGATTATCTCTCTGAACAGTTCTCGTTTGGCACTTAAATTTTTTAACATTAATTAGTCCCACTGAAAAGAGTTTAAAAAATGTCTGAGCACATTATAATCACCTTAATGCTCGACAGTAGTTATTTTCTTGAATAAATCTCACATCATTATGCTATAATCACTACCACCTAGAGGCTCCTTTACTTGAAGATTCTTAACATGTGATGACTCACTACTAATAAACAGACCAAGAATATTTCTTTCTCTTTCTGCCTCTCTAACACGTTGGTGGAAAGCGGTCATCCAGTATACTAAGAAATATTTTGCTACTTTGTGAGCTGCCAATCCACAAGTTATAATTTGATATCTGAAAAGTTAAAATACACCCACAATAAGACATTCTAATTTTCTGGCCCACTCTATTTATCAATAATTGTTCATTATACTACTAACAGTCATTTGTCGTATAATAGACCCCAACTCTCATTTTTGTTTTACCAATGAATGTCACACCAGACTGACAACATTACTGGCAATCTGTGTCTATACAGTTTTAAAGTCTATGTGCTTTTTAACCAAAAGCACAACTCCTCTCCTTCCCTCTTCTTATTACATCTCCTTTCTGTATACATTATAATCGCCATATTCAACTTCTGCATATCCAATAACTGAGTCACACCATATTTCTGTTATGCTTATAATGTCAGAATTTGATGATTTAACTAATACTTAAAACTCTTCAAATTATTTATTATACTCCTAGCATTTGTTTAATGTATAAGAAATTAAATGTGAGTGTTTGTGTTTTTAGTAACTCTTACACAGCCTATGTAACTGCTAGTCCCATGTGGACCCTTGCAGCAGGCCTTGTAAATGCTACCCATCTCTTGCTTTTCGGGCTACTGCATGTCAAAATAGAAGGTATACAGGGAATAGAGGAAATACAGGGAAGCTACACAGAGAACATGTAATGCATAAAAATGTTTATACATATGTGCTTTACCTGAAGGTTGTACAAGGGATACCACTATCCAATTTTCTTAAGGGAACCTTCTTTAAAGCAACAGTTTCCCCTGATAAAATATGCTTAGCTCGCAGAACAATGCCATGGGCTCCTTCTCCAATCCTTCCAGTTACAGAATAGTTTTCCATAATTCCTGCAAAACAAAAACAAAAAAAAAATTGAATTAAAGAACACCATTACTAATGCACTTTATGTGAACAGTCAGAAAATTAATAAATCTTCAGTATTACTACTAGAAATTTAATTTGTTAAGCAGTAGAGTTATTCAGAACCTTGTGCTAAGGGTAAAAATAACATTAATAATGCAATGAAAAAAAGTCATTTTTTACCAATGATTAACATTAAAAGGTGCTATTAGCATTAGCATTGGTAGAGGCATATGATGCAAGAAAGCAAGCTTATTCAGCATCAGCCAAAAAAAAAAAAAAAAAAAAAAACACACACCACTCCCATTTCACCCCTCCGTTCGCTCGAAATACCTGTCCAGTTGAGCCTTAAATTTGTTTAGGCTATCAACTTCAACAACAAGTGATGGAAGTCGGTTCCACCAACCAACCACCCACTGGCCAAAGGCAAATTTCCGCACATCTATCCGACATCCGTCCTTCCTCAATTTGAATTTATGCCCTCTGAGCTGATTATTCTGAGCAAGATGAAGAATCCCATTGGCATTGAGCATGCTCAAACCATTCAAAGCCTTATACACCTCTATCAGATCACCTCGTCGGTGCCTAGTCTCCAGACTCTGTAATTTGCAAAACTTAAGCCTTTCTTCGTAAGAGCAACCCTTTGTTCCATTCACTAATCTTGTTGCCCTTCTCTGTACCCGTTCCAGCAGCTCTACATCCTTCTTGAAATGAGGCCTCCAGACCTGTATACAGTACTCAAGATGTGGCCTAACCATTGCCTTATACAAGGGAATAATCACCTCCTTATCCCTGCTAGAAAAATTCCTGTATATCATTGACAAGACACCATGAGCTACTCTTGCAGCTCGTCTGCACTGCTCAGAGTTTAAAAGCAGTAAAATCTATGTTTAAAAGCAGTAAAATCAATTCATAAAGCAATCTGTTAAGAGGCTTTCTCAAGAAAGAAAGGTTTCACCTCACCAACTACAATGACCACAAAACTTATATTGTTAAGTAAGAGGCTGTGATTCCCAAATTGTTCAGGAAACCCACTGATAGAACACACACAAGCTTCCAATCTTTAGAAAGATCCAACCTTAAATCTCATCACTGATGAAAACTTGAGGTCTTTAGCTGATTAGTCTCAAGCAGACAAAGATATGTTCTGAGAATGAAAACCCAAGAGGGCTTTTCATTCTCAAAACAGATAACTTAGATAACAACCTAAAATAATTTAGGAGGAATATGCAATTTACAAAAAATAAACTGATATGCCTCCCCAAATCACCTAATACCACAGGAGTGATTTGGTACTCAAATCACTCCTGTATGGATGAAAAAATCCCTACCCTGCAGAAGCACTGTCAGAGACAGCAACGTATCAAAATCACTCTATGCATGACCATATGAGTATGAGTGTATAATGTCACTTGTTTGGATAGGTGTACGCTCAAATCCATTCAAGGACTGGAGAAATTCTTAAAAGGGGGCTGTAGTTAGCTATCTCAGACATGTAAGGGAGCAAAATTTCTTCCCCATGAGCTATTCCACATTTTTTATTCCTGAATATACACTTAACAGACTGGGGTAATATGTCCTAAGGTTCTGATGCATTTAAAAGCAATAACATTAACTTCTGTAGGGATGGAATTTAGTTGTTTGGGCAGCATTTTATTTTCTTGCTCCAAACAACAAATTTCTAGACTATAACCCCAAATAAGGGCAAATGCTGATCTGAATGACCCTAGAATCCACATGAATGCTTCAACCACCACTACTATATATTTTGAAACTTGTTGGTGCCAAAAAATTAGTGCTGTACTTAATTTTCAGAAATAATGGGGGGGGGGGATTCCTTCCCATCACTGAAAAATCTTGCAGTGTTCTACTGATAAATAAACTTGGAAACTTTTACCCAATGAAGGGAGAATTCTAGCAAAGCAACATAAGTAATTTAATGATCTATTCAGTGAAATTTGGTATGTTCTAGGAGAAAGTGCCTAGTGGTCTGATTTCACTGTTTTGTACTGAGAACAGAGAAACTTCTTGGTGCATAACATTTCCTGATCATTGCAAGGTTTGTAAATTTCAAAAGTATTTTTAAGGCAGATTAATAATACACTGATTCCTAAGATAAATCTCTTGTTAACTGTAAATTCTAGAAAACTGTAATCAAGATACACTTCTTTGCATTACTAAGTTAACTGAACAATGGCACTGATCAATTAATTTACAATGGTAAAATATTACTGTTATTAATTGCTACCTCAGGCAAGAAAATAAGATGCACCCCCTAAAGGTGGCTAAATGCCTTCTCTACAGAAATGCTGCTTCATGCAGTTACCTCGCCAAATTAGACTATACCACAACTCTATATGTAAATATGACCAGTTAACTTATCAAATAAAATACATATGCATGCAGAGAAGCATCTTGATTTGCATTTCTCTACCTTTACCACTTATCAATAATGGAGGGCCCATTCCACAGAACTGTCTGATTGTGAGCACCATGGAATTGTCCAAGATGTCAGTGAATGACTCGGCATTGATGGTTTTAGTCACTATAACCAATAATCCAAGAGAACCATGAGAAGCAGCTCCACATAACTGCACCTCCTCCAAAATTGATTATAGGCAAAATAAGCTACAGTAGATGTTGTTCATCCAGGCACTCTCTACATCCACAATCTACCATTAGGTTACCAGATGTCCCCAAAACATCTGTGATTTTTAGAATGTGTCCAGAAAAGGTGACCC
Source organism: Mastigoproctus giganteus (assembly GCF_048544385.1). Taxonomy (NCBI): domain Eukaryota; kingdom Metazoa; phylum Arthropoda; class Arachnida; order Uropygi; family Thelyphonidae; genus Mastigoproctus; species Mastigoproctus giganteus. The sequence continues at coordinate 208,226,398 of NC_143580.1, forward strand.
ACAATAACTGTAAATCATCACATACTTGATACTACTCTCTCTCTCTCTCTCTCTCTCTTTCAGGAGTTTATAAGGACTCATATATTCAGCACATTAGAATAAGCTCTCTCAAAATGATCAGTGATAACATGTTTGCTTACCATTACTATGGATACGTTAATGTCAGTGCTGTAACGAGTCAGGAGCAGCCCTAGACTAGTTGCCAGAAATTTGCAGCCCACAAATTGCAAGAGCAGATGTGGGCTGAGGTTTGGAAAAGATTTTTCTGAATCATCATAGGTGATTTCATGTTACAAATGAAAAAAAGAATTCATATTATTTATATTTGCAGGTCTGAAATACCAATAAATCTCAGAAAAGTAAGAAAATGGATTAAGTCATATTCCCTCTATACATGTGTGGGAAATGAGTAAAAACAGCCTTATATTATTTGTATTTTTTTTTTTTTTTTTTTCATATTTTTCATTTCTCTGGGCAGTGCAGACAGGCTGCTAGAACAGCTCATAGGGTTCTGTCAATTATATATGAGAATATCTTTCAGCAGAGAAAAAGGTGATTATCCCATTGTAAAAAGCAATGCAATAGTTAGATTGAGTAATACATACAGGTATGGAAGCCTAATTTTTAATAAAAATGTGGACCTCTTTGAACAGTTCTGCCCAGACACGATAGGAGGGAGTATATGATGAGAGCCTTGTCGATCAATTCAGCCCTGGAAAGATTGTGCAAGGCTCAAGGGGTAGAATTTTTTTCAGCCTGGACTGTACTTGTTAACAGGGGAGAGATTGCTTCTACAAGGATGGGATACACTTAAATAGAAAGGGTGCAAGAATATTTGCTGATGCTATCGAGGCAGTGTTAGGTGGGTCGGAAAACTGCTAGCTTGGGGGGGGAGACAAAGACCAATAGATTGACAGTAGCCACTGGCAGAGGTGAAAGAGATTCTTGCACTGCTTCTATTAGAATGAGCAGAAGCCTGAAAAACAAGATGCATGGTATTTCAGAGACTGCTGGGAGCCATTGCGGTACAAGTAAACACATGGGTTGTATTAGGGTAGCTAAGAATAGAAATAGGTGCAGGTATACTTGCGTGTACACCAACGCTAGGAGTTTAGTAAATAAATTTGATGAATTTCAGGTATTGCTCAAAACATCGAAGGCAGATATTGTTGGGATATCAGAGACGTGGTGTCACACAGATATAAGGGATGCAGAACTGCAATTTGGGGAGTACAACGTCTACAGAAAGGACAGACAGGATAGGAAGGGGGGAGGGGTTATGCTATTAGTTAAGAAACACATAAAAACCAAGGAAGTGAAGCCAGTCGACATCGCTGGACAGTGCAGTGTGGAGTCAGTTTGGTGTGACATAAACATTGGGAGATCAAAATTGAGAGTAGGAGTGTGCTATAGGCCTAATGACTCTGATGAGTATAATAAGGAACTGTACAGGGAAATAGAGTGGGCCAGTAAATCAGAGTGTCTTATAATGGGAGATTTTAATTTCCCAGATATTGACTGGAGTTTGGGGGCTGGTTACTCACACACTAGCAGGGCTTTTGTGGATTTATTGGATGATTGTTTTCTACATCAGCATGTTCGGGAGGCAACTAGAGGGAGTAATACTCTTGATTTGATTATCAGCAGTGATTCTTCATGCATTAAGAATCTGCAGATAAATGAACCACTAGGTGGCAGTGATCACAGTGTGCTGAAGTGGGATTTACTCAAAGAGGTAACTACCATTAGGGGTAAAGGGAAGGGTTATTGCTTCCGTAAAGGCGACTACGATGGACTGAGACAGTATTTAAATTCTATACAGTGGGACCAACTGATGATGTTACCAACAGCAAATTCAAAATGGGAAGCATTCAAAGAACTTATCTTGGAAGCTACTAGGCTTTACATACCAACTAAGAAATATTGTTCAAGGTTTAGGCCAAAATGGATGTCAGATGAACTAATGAGGCATATGGCAGAGAAGAAAAATGCATGGGATACATACAAATTAACACGTGACACAGAAGCCTATGATAGATACAAGTTGATATGCAACCAAGTTACAAAGGAGGTTAGGCAGGCGAAGGCAGATTACGAGAAATCCTTGGCAAGGGATGCAAAGAAAAACAGCAACGAGTTCTTTACTTATGTAAACTCTAGAAAGAAGGAAGGGGATGAATCAGATTGGTCCACTTGATATTGATGGGTCAAGTGTTGATGATCCTGCTCAGGTAGCTAACAAACTAAATGAATATTTTGCATCGACATTCACACATGAGGAATTATTCAGCGAGGGGAATGCCAGAGGTGTATTCAACTCTAGCAGTAAGCTACAGAATCTTGAAATAACTGGGAGTAAAGTGGAGGAGAAACTGTTGAAGATAAACACAAGAAAGGCAACCGGGGTGGATGGGATCTATCCAGTTATATTAAAGGAGGCAGCAAAGGAAGTAAGCAAACCCTTAGCCATAATTATGAGAGCTTCCTTGGACTCAGGGGAGGTACCCACAGACTGGAAATGTGCAAATGTGACCCCAATTCACAAAGGAGGATCAAAGGCTGACACAAGTAATTATAGACCTGTGAGCTTAACTTCTGTTCCAGGAAAATTAATGGAGGCACTGGTTAAAGAAGCACTGCAGGATCATTTAGACAAGACTTCAGTTATAGCTCAGACACAGCATGGTTTTGTTAAGGGGAAGTCTTGCCTGACCAACTTGATTGGATACTATGATGCAGTCACAAAAGAACTGGATGCAGGGAATAACTTTGATATTATATACTTGGATCTTAGAAAGGCTTTTGATACTGTTGCACATGGAACACTGCTACACAAATTGGAGCAGTGTGACATTGGAGGCAAATTGCTGCTATGGATAAAGGGGTGGTTGAGGGGGAGAAGACAGAGAGTGGTAATCAATGGACACTGCTCATCGTGGACTGATGTTATTAGTGGAGTCCCTCAGGGCTCAGTGTTGGGTCCATTATTGTTTTCTGTATTTATAAATGATATTGATGATGGTATATCGGGCTTAATGTCCAAGTTTGCAGACGATACAAAGGTTGGCAGGGTTGTCAAGGACACTACTGACACTATGCTGCTGCAACAGGATCTGGAAAGGTTGAGCAAATGGGCTGAGAGGTGGCAAATGAAGTTTAACATTGACAAATGTAAAGTACTACACATGGGAAACAGCAACCCCAGAGCAACGTATCAACTCTGTGGTACTACACTGACAGTGGTAGAGAATGAAAGGGACTTGGGGGTGGTTGTGCAGGCAGATATGAAGTTCTCTGAGCAGTGCAGACGGGCTGCAAGAGTAGCTCATGGAGTATTGTCAATGATATACAGGAATTTTTCTAGCAGGGATAAGGAGGTGATTATTCCATTGTATAAGGCGATGGTCAGGCCACACCTAGAGTACTGTATACAGGTCTGGAGGCCTCATTTCAAGAAGGATGTAGAGCTGCTGGAACGAGTACAGAGAAGGGCAACAAGATTAGTGAATGGAACAAAGGGGTGCTCTTACGAAGAAAGGCTTAAGTTTTGCAAATTACAGTGTCTGGAGACTAGGCACCAGCGAGGTGATCTGATAGAGGTGTATAAAGCCTTGAATGGTTTAAGCATGCTCAATGCTGATGGGATTCTTCCTCTAGCTCAGAAAAATCACCTGAGAGGGCATAAATTCAAATTGAGGAAAGACAGATGTAGGATAGACGTGCGAAAATTTGCCTTTAGCCAGCGGGTGGTTGGTTGGTGGAACAGACTTCCATCCCTTGTGGTGGAGGTTGATAGCCTAAATAAGTTTAAGGCTCAGCTGGACAGGTATTTTGAACGAACAGAGGGGTGAAGTCGAAGTGGGTTTTTTTTTTTTTTTTTTTTTGGCTGATGCTGCATAACCTTGCTTTCTTGCATCAAATGCCTATGCTAATGCTAATAATGCTAATGCTAATGCTAGTTGCATAGAATAGCAACCAGATTAGTTAAGAACACAAAGGGGTGCTCTTTTTGTTCCTTTTTTTCAATCTTTTCAGTTTTTTGTGGTCCTTGCCAAAAAAAAGACCAGTTTTGCAAATCGCAGCACTTGAAAACTAGGCACTTGTAACAAGACTGAAGTGTTTAAGGATTTAAATGATTGAAATGTTTAAGGATTTAAATGGATTAAACTTAATTATTCAAACTCTTTATTGGACAACACACATACAAGGTAATGTAACTTGAAAAAGGATGGCAACAGGACAGATGTTGAACTACTTTCAGCCAGAGAGTAACTGTGTTGGAACAAAATACTCTCTGGTATTTTGGAATTTGGTAGTTTGAATAAATTTAAGGCAGAATAAGACATTTTAAAAGGGATGGACAGATGAGGATAGTAGTGGTTATTTTTTTTTTTAGGCGGATGCTGTATAAGCCTTGCTTCCTTTCATCATTTACTACTAATACCACTAATAATAATAACACCCACACTCTGTCTTCTGCCATTTGACCATCCTCATCCATAGTAGTAACTTGCCATCAGCTCCACACTGCTCCAATCTGTACAGCAGTCTTCCACGTAGAACGGTGTTAAAAGCTTTACTGAAATATTTTTTGCATCCAGTTCCTTTGTTGCAGTATCATAAAAGCTAATCAGATTAGTCAGACAACACCTCCCCTTAACAAATCCATGACATAATTTTTGAATAACTACATAAAGAAGTTATTCTTTAATCAGTGACTCCACTTATTTTCCCTGGAACAGATGTCAAGCTACAGTACTACTAATACCTCTAATAAAAGCTACAGATGTCAGGTCTATAATTAATCATTTCTCCCTTTGTGAATAATGGAGAGAGAGAGAGATTTCAGATGTCCAATCAATATGAACCTTCCCCCTCCCCACCCAAATCCAACGATTCTCTTATAACTATGGCCAAAGTTTGCTTACCTCGCTTGCTGTTTCTTTTAATATAACTGGATAGATTCCATCAGCTCCAGTGCTTCATTTCCTTTTAACATCAAGTTTCTCTTCCACATTCCTGTCAGTTATCACAAAATCAATCATCTCTCATTTATGACTTGGTATACTTCAGTAAACTGCAGCCATTATCAACTCACTGCAGGATGGAAGTCAGACTTTTGTGGAAGAGAAATTGTTGAAGTTAAACATAAGAAAAGCACCTGGGGTGGATGGGATCTATCCAGTTATATTAAAGGAGGCGGCAAGGCAACTAAGCAAACCCTTAGCCATAATTATGAGAGCATCCTTGGACTCAGGGGAGTTTCCCACGGACTGGAGATGTGCAAATGTATCCCCAATTCACAAAGGGGGATCGAAGGGTGACACGAGTAATTACAGACCAGTTAGTTTAACTTCTGTTCCGGGTAAAATAATGGAGTCGCTGGTTAAAGATGCATTGCAGGATCATCTAGACAAGACTGCAGCAATAATTCAGACACAGCATGGGTTTGTTAAGGGAAAGTCTTGTCTGACAAATTTGATAGGATATTATGATGTGGTTACAAAGGAACTGGATGCAAAAAACAATTTTGATATCATATATTTGGATTTCAGGAAAGCTTTTGACACTGTTGCGCATGGAAGACTATTGTACAAATTGGAGCAGAATGGTATTAAGGGTAAGTTGCTACAATGGATAAAAGGATGGTTAAGTGCTAGAAGACAGAGGGTGGTAATCAATGGGTGCTGCTCTTCTTGGACTAATGTTATTAGTGGAGTCCCACAGGGTTCGGTGTTAGGTCCACTGTTGTTTTGTATATTTATCAATGATATTGATGAAGGTATATCAGGCTTAATGTCGAAGTTTGCAGATGATACAAAGGTCGGCAGGGTTGTTAATTAATGACAGTGCTACTGCAACAGGATCTAGAAAATTTGGGCAGATGGGCTGAGAAGTGGCAACTGAAGTTTAACCTTGACAAATGCAAAGTACTGCATATGGGTAGAAATAACCCCAGAGAAACGTACCAACTGTGTGGTACTACACGTAAGGTGGTAGAAAATGAAAAAGACCTGGGAGTAATTGTGCAGTCAGATATGAAGTTCTCTGAGCAATGCAGACAGGCTGCCAGGGCAGGTCATGGGGTTCTGTCAATGATATATAGGAATTTTGCTAGCAGGGAAAAGGAGGTGATTATCCCTCTGTATAAGGCTGTTGTTGTTGTTGTTTGGTTTTTTAGGAGCATTAGCAACTAAGGCCATATTGCTCCGGGAATACGCGGTGGTCATTCCCTTGACCTTTCCGCATCCGCCGTATTTGGTGGTGACGGGCTCGAACCCCGGTCTAATCAAGAAGCGTGTGCTACGCACTGCTGCTCCTTCCCACCTGGCTACGGAGGCGCCTGTGTATAAGGCAATGGTCAGGCCACGCCTTGAGTACTGCGTACAGGTCTGGAGACCTCATTTTAGGAAGGATGTAGATTTACTTGAGCGGGTACAGAGAAGGGCAACAAGATTGGTGAGGGGAATGAAGGGATCCTCTTACCAAGAGAGGCTTAAGTTCTGCAAATTGCAGTGGCTGGAGACTAGGCACCTGCGCGGTGATCTGATTGAGGTATATAAGGCCTTGAATGGATTGAGCATGCTGAATTCTGATGGGATCCTTCCACTTGTTCAGATTACGAACCTAAGGGGGCATAAATTCAAATTAAGAAAAGACAGATGTAGAATAGATGTGCGGAAATTTGCCTTTAGCCAGCGGGTGGTTAATTGCTGGAACAAACTTCCATCTGTCGTTGTGGTAGTTGATAGCTTGAATAAATTTAAGGAGGAACTGGACAGGCATTTGGAGGGAATGGTGTGATTTTTTTTTTTTTTTTTTTGGCTGATGCTGCATAAGCTCATACATTTGCTTTCTTGCATCACATGCCACTACTACTACTACTCCTCAACAATTCATACTGAGGGAAATGGACCATAATCTGCCACACTGATCCAGTGTGGGTTGGCAGATCGACTGTATTTAGCAGTCAGGGGCTTGAACCCTGGTCTATTAAAAGAGCGTGTGCTACTGCACTCCCGCTCCTGACCACTCGGCTACGGAGGCCAACTTTTTTTTTTTTTTTTTAATATACTTCTAGTATTCCCATCCCTAAAGATTTCTTCACGCATGAACACAAATGCAGAATACTTATTTAGTTTGTTGGCAGTTGAACTGGATCTTTTTTTTTTTTTTTTTTGCTAGTTGTTGGAGGATCGGCTTCTTTCACCATATTGCACCACCCAAAGTTTTTGCATTTTCTACTCTGATCCTAGCCCAAGGCGGGATTTGAACCCGCAACCTTTGGGCTTCCAGGCAGACAGACACTTTACCCACCCGGCTAGCCCAGTCGGCCTGAACTGGAGCATTAACAGTTTTACCATTCATATCTGATGTGGCAATATGGTTCATTCCATTCCTAAGATAGATTTTATTTTAAAAATGCAACTATGATTTTTATTATCTGATTTTTTTTTTTTGGCACAGTGATTGGCAAACAAATTCTGTGCGAAACAAAAAAAAAACCATGTCAATATAAAGAATTTCATCTTCTAGCAATTTACTATTCTAATGTTGACACAGAACATTCAAAAATAGATGCAAGTATGCAGGGTCAATCCAAGGTAGAGAACAGAGGGGTTAATAGCTTCCAATGATCAAAATGATGTATTTTTTTATTCTTCTACATGATGATTAGCACTCAGTGATTCCCTGAAACACTGTTTTAGTTCCCCCCCTCCCAAGAAAAAGTCCTGGGACTGACCCTGATTGGGTGAAAGGTTGTTTGGATTAACCCTGTGCAAATAAAAAAAAACTGAAAATGCTCTATATTATTTGCAGTATGATAAAAATCCAATATCCATCAGAGGGCAACTAATTTAGCTCTGCATCAAAGGGCCTCATTTCTTTGCATCAGCAGAATTTGAACTTGAACCTTTCCAAACAAGTAACAAATTTATTTGATCATGAATGTAAGAAATTTCAAAAAAAAAACTATACCTGTTGACTAAAAAACTAGCCTTTGAAGATCAAAGAGTGATGTCTTAAGTATTTCTGTTCTATAGTGCTAAGTTAGGTGGATCAGAAAACTGCTAGCTTGGGGGATTCACAGACTAAAAGATCAACAGTAGCCACGGGCAGAGGTGCACATGATTCATGCACTGCTTATATTGGAATCAGCAGCAGCAGAAGCCTAGAGAGCAAATTGCTGAGGATTTCAAGAACTGCTGGGGGTCAGCATGGAACAAGTAAATACATGGGCTGTGTTAGGGTAACTAAGAGTAAGAAGAGGTGCATGTATACTTTTATGTACATCAATAAAAGAAGTATAGTAAATAAATTTGATGAATTTGAAGTGCTGCTCAAGACATCAAAGGCAGATATTGTTGGGATATCAGAGACATGGTGTGACACAGATATAAGCACTGGAAAATTGGAATTTGGGGAGTACAATGTGTACAGAAAGGATAGAAAGGGAAGAGGGGTTATGCTTTTAGTTAATAAACACAAAATCAAAGAAAGTGCATCCAGTTGACATTAATGGACAATGCAATGTTGAGTAAGTTTGGTGTGACATGAACACTGGGAAAGGGAAAATAAGAGTAGGAGTGTGTTATAAGCCTAATGACTCTGATGAGAACAATGAACAATTGTACAGAGAAACAGAGTGAGCCAGTAAATCAGAATGTCTTGTAATGGGGGATTTTAACTTTCCAGGTACTGAATGGAACTTGTGTATTGTCACTCGCACGCCAGCAAGACTTTTGTGGATTTATTGCAGGATTGTTTTCTACAGCAACAAGTTTGATGGGCAACCACAGGGAAGAATATTCTTGATCAGATTATCAGCAGTGATTATTCAGGCATTAAGAATTTACAGATAAAGGAACCGCTAGGTGACAGTGATCACAGTGTACTGATGTGGGATTTACTTAAAGATGTAACTACCATCATGGGTAAAGGGAAACACTTTTGTTTTCATAAAGGTGACTACAGTGGTTTCAGACAGTTTTTTAAATTCTATACAGTGGAATCAACTGATGATGTTAAAAACAGCAATTCTAAATGGAAAGCCTTCTAGGAATTAATCTTGGAAGCTACCAAGTTTTCCATACCACCTAAGAAATACTGTTCAAGGTTCAGGCCTAAATGGATGTTAGATGAATTATAATGAGGCTCGTGGCAGAGAATAAAAATGCATGGGATGCATATAAATTATCAGGTGACACAGAAGCCTATGGCAGATATAAGGTATTCTGTAATCAAATCACAAAGTAGGTTAGGCTAGCAAAGTCTGGTTATGAGAAATCCTTGGTAAAGCATGCAGAGGAAAACAACAAAGACTTCTTTGCTTATGTAAAATCTAGAAGGAAGGTGATGAATCAGATTGGTCCACTTGATATTGATGGTTCGACTGTTGATGAACCTGCTCAGATAGCTGACAAACTGAATGAGTATTTTGCATCTACATTCACACATCAGGAATTCTGTAAGGAAGGGGAGGACAGAAGTATATTAAACTCTAATGGGGAGCTAAATGATTTTGTAATAATGGAGAGCAAAGTGGAGGAGAAATTTTTGAAGTTAAACATAAAAAAGGCACCTGGGGTGGATGGAATCTGTCCAGTTATATTGAAGCAGGCAACAAGGGAAGTAAACAAACCCTTAGCCATAATTATGAGAGCATCTGTATATTCAGGAAAGGTCCCCATGGACTGGAGATGTGCAAATGTATCCCCAATTCACAAAGAGGGTTCAAAGGGTGACACAAATAATTATACACTTATTAGTTTAACTTCTATTACAGGGAAAATAATGGAGTCACTAGTTAAAGAAGGATCATCTAGAGCAGGATCATCTAGAGAAGACTGCAGTAATAGTTCAGACACAGTATGGGTTTGTTAAGGAGGTCTTGTCTGCCCAATTTGATTGGATACTATGATATGGTCACAAAGGAACTAATTTTGATATCATAGACTTGGATTTCAGAAAAGCTTTTGATATTGTTGCATATAGAAGACTGCCGTACAAATTTGAGTGCTGTGACATTAAGGGCAAATTGTTACAATGGATAAAGGTATGGTTGAGTGGGAGATGGCAGAGAGTGATAATAAATGGACACTGCTCTACATGGACTAACATTATCAGTGGTGTCCCCCAGGGTTCGGTGATGGGCCCATTGTTGTTTTGTGTATTTATCAAAGCTATCGATGAAGATATATCAGGCTTAATCTCGATGTTTGCAGATGACACAAAGGTTGGCAGGGTTGTTAATGACAGTAATGACAATATGCTACTGCAACAGGATCTAGAAAAGTTAGGCAGATGGGCTAAGAAGTGACAACTTGAAGTTTAGAATTGACAAATGCAAAGTACTGCATATGTATAACAGTAACCCAAGAGAAATGTACCAACTGTGTGGTATTACACTCAATTAAGTGGAGTAATTGTGCAGTCAGATATGAAGTTCTCTAAGCAGTGCAAATGGGCTGCCAGAGCAGGTCATGGAGTCTTGTCAATGATATATAGGAATTTTGCTAGCAGGGATTATTATTATTACTACTAGCCATATAGTGCAGTCAAGCCTGAGGCTTATGCTGCACCAGCTAAAAAAATTTCCAAGTTACCCTGAGAGAGAGAGAGAGAGAGAGAGAGACATACAAGGGAATCACCAAGAAAGAGAAGAATGATGATATCCAGCGCAGGACCCTGGGTGTGCCAAGCCCATACTCACCAGATGTGTGCCCCTAGAGTTAAGGTGGTGATTATCTCCTTCTATAAGACAATGGTCAGGCCACACCTTGAGTGCTGCATACAGGTCTGGAGGCCTCATTTTAGGAAGACTGTAGAGTTGCTAGAACGAGTACAGAGAAAGGCAACAAGAGTGGTGAGAGGAACAAGGGGATGCTCTTACGAAGAAAGGCTTAAGTTCTGCAAATTGCAGCGTTTGGAGAATAGGTGACCTGATTGAGGTGTATAAGGCCTTGAAATGATTTGAGCAGGCTCAAAGCTGATGGGATTCTTCCATTTGCTTAGATTAAGAACCTGAGGGAGCATAGATACAAACTGAGGAAAGACAGTTACAGAATTGATGTGTGGAAGCAGAGCCGGCCCGAGGGGGGGGGGTGCGAACGATGCGAGCGCACAAGGCCCCACGTTTCTGAAAGCCCCACGCCGCTGACTGATTTCGCAAAATAAAAATGGTTTCATTTTTTTTTTTTTTTTTTTGTTTTAATACTGTCGCAAAATCTAGCGACATGGCTATAAAATGGCCATATTTTTAATATACATAAGAAAGAAAATGTCAATAATCATGTTATTAACATTATCTAAAAGCCCGCCAAAATTTCTCCAAAGAACACGGAAAAATATATTTTCTTTCAAATATATTTAAAATATCTCTCCTTACAAGTCACTCAGACGTACGATTATACGTTGCCAGCATTTGCATAGTTAACGTACTCTAAAGGCTATATATACCACCGACTAGGTTTTCTCGGCCCTTTTTTGCTTTCTACCTTCGAGAGATCGAGTGAATTCGAAATTATTCAAAAAGTCGACTTAAATTTTCTTCTGAGAAAATTTTAAGTTAATAATACTGGTTTGACCAAAGCACTTATCCTGCAAAAGAATTCCAAAGCACAGTAGCCCTGCTGAAGTCATAATTTGAATTTAGTTCTTAGAGACATTTCAAAATTATCTTCTCTTGCAAATTCATTTTGTGGGACTTTACAAAACATATATAATATTTTTGCAAGTTCTGTGATACGCTGGGATATATTAAAAGAGCACGCCAAACATCTTACTCCAAAACCACTGTCAGCAACGAGGTGGAAACGTCACCTCGAAAGTGTGAAATGTGTGAGATACCAAGTACCACAATTTTCTCTAGCTTTGAAATACCTTTATGAACATACCAGTGACATGAAAACGAAATGCAATCAATCGAAAATAAACTTACTTCATTTGAATTTTTATTAAGTTTGGTCATTTGGTATGACATACTGAATGAAGTAAATATTGTGAGCAAGATATTTTAAAATTCAAATATAGATATCGGTACTGCAAATTCACATTTAAAAGGCCTTTTAATTTTTTTTTAACAGTATCGTGAATCAGGATTCAAATCTTCTTTAATAACTGCAAAGGAAATAGCTGAAGAATTACAAGTGATATCTGAATTTAAGAATCAAAGAACTGGACGAAAAACAAAGCAATTTTGTTAAGAAGGAACCGATCAGCCTATTTCATCAGGCGAAGAATATTTCAGAATTCAATATTTTCTAGTCATAATCGATAGTGCGATTATTTCTTTTAAGAAAAGATTCGAAATTTATCACGAACATGGTTTTTTATATAATTCGGATGATATTCAAAAACTGACTGAAAATGATCTTCTTAAATGTTGCAAAGACTTATATGCTACCTTGCGAGACGATATTGATTGCATTGATTTATTTAATGAAATCAAAATTTGTCGTCGTGTTTTGCCTTCCAGGATCACAATATTTACTAAAAAATAATTTATTTGAATTGTATCCAAATTTTGTTACTGTTCTGAAAATTATATTAACCTTATCAATTACTGTCGCATCTGCAGAAAGATCCTTCTCAAGATTGAAAATAATAAAAAATTACTTGAGATCTAGCATTAGTCAAGAACGAATTACCTCCTTAGCCATTTTATCTATCGAATCCGAAATAGCCAAAAAACTAAATTATGATGATATTATCAACGAATTTGCTATAAAACATGTAAGAAAGTGAAACAAAAATCACATATTGTGACCTTATTCGATTAAGTCGCATACCAAATTGTATTTTGTAAGTATATGAAGCAATTTTTTTCTTATTTGATTTATTAAAGATTTTTTTGTGATTGAAATGTTAAGTTTATTAAAATAATTTAATTATTTATCATTTTCATGTAATCCTTACTAAACCAATTTGTGCAATGTAATAAATATCAAAATGCAATAAATTATTATTTTGTTGTACGAATTTATATCAAGGCCCCGCAAGTCAACTTTGCACCGGGCCCCACTTTTGTTCGGGCCGGCCCTGTGTGGAAGTTTGCCTTTAGCCAGACAGTAGTTGATTGCTGGAACAGACTTTCCATCCTTTGTTGTGGAAGTTAATAAATTAAATAAATTTAAGGCTGAACTAGGCAAACAACTGGAGTGACCAGATGGGTGAAATGGGAAGGGATTTTTTTTTTTTTTTTTTGGTTTTTTTTTTTTGGCTGATGCTGTATAAGCTTGCTTTCTTGCATCACATGCCTCAACTAATGCTAAATACAGGAATGTGACAGAGGATAAATAAATTTCTATTCTTTGGTGGATTTCCACTGATTTATTAGAGTACAATTCATTATGACAAATTACTGGTGGATTAGTTTCATAAATAACCAGATAATCAACTACACTAAACTAAAGCATTCATACTATGGGGAAGTAATACAGTATGATGAATGCTAAATAAGTGGTAGGTGATGCTACCAGAACTATAGCAGCTACATGACGTCTGAAGTAACCAAGAATTTTTTGTAACGAACTGAACACGCAAGGAGTACCTTCTGGCAAAATACCATTTGTATCTAAATTGTGCATTAATTCAATTAAGAATACGTATTGAGGAATAAAGATGTCAAAATTGACTACAATGGATGTGGTAAAATTATCTATGTATATAGGGTTACCTCAGTAGCGGATTAAGGTCGGTTGAGGCCCCGGGCGCAGAATAAAATATTGGGCTCCTTAAAAAAAGAGAGAGAGACAGGGAAAATAAAAATACATGTTAACCATTTTTTAAACAAATAAAAAATATTATGTACTATTAATGTTTTATTTCCAATAAAATTTGAATATAATATATGTATAATATAATTAATAATAGCATAATAATAATCACAAAGTTTTGGAACTAATAGTTGAACATATTAGTTCAACTAATTTGTTGGGGTTTTGCGTATAAAGTTGGGGTTTTTCGTGGGCCCTTCAGATGTCGGGGCCCAGGGCGCGCGCCCGGTGCGCCCGCCGTTAAATCCGCCTCTGGGTTACCTATAAGGTTGCCTATGTAGATAGGGTTACGAGAAACCAGTGTCGAAACTTTTCATAATCGATATCGTGCTGAGTATTCCTTTCCCATTTCTTCTCTCTATTGCCAGTTTCGCACCCATTTTCGGAAAATTTTACTACACTAAAACGAACAAGAAGTTATTCCATATTCAAAAAGGAAAGCTAGTAGACAAAAACGAATTTTCAGTACATTCTCAACTCGAAAGAATGTACTACCACATACACGTGATATATGAGCAAAGAAAGAGAATAAAAGCATCTTTTAACTAAGGGAAAGAGTACTAACTTTAATTAATTACATATTTATTTTACTTCTTTTTATAATCGATTGATCTCATAAAAGCAAGTGAACCTCATTTGAAAATCACAATAGCCAGAGATAAATTAAAATATGAAGATGGCGCCACATGTTCTATGAGCTCCACCACATAGTAACATGCTGTATTTCTTATGCTGTTAATGGCGCTTTTAACAACATTCACTTGTCGAGGGTCACCGTTTCAAAGAACGACCTTTTGTCGGAGTAGAGAGCGAGCGAGTAAATTGCGTAGCTCTCTTCTGAAAACGCAAGTTGTGGAATAGGTTTGATTTGGGACAACCCAGACCTATTCTGCTGCCTTCACATTTTTTTTTCTTTTTTTTTTTGAGAGAGAGAGAGGTGTGGGATAACAATATTAAAAATGGGCTCCGCTTACATTTAACGCTGAAACATGCAAAAACGATTCCTTTGAGATAATAAATAAATAAATTTCCCGTTTATACTCTGGGACGACCACATGATCAGAACAGTTTCTTGGTGTGGAGTAGAGATTTACCTTATAACTGTCGCCACAGACCACCGATCTTCTTCCCTAGGTTGGATTCTCATTACGGATAGATATTAAAAAATACTTCCCTTTGGAAAGAGAGGAAATTAACTTTTCCACACCACAGCGGAGTCAGTCTTAGCAATAGCCTTGTTTATTTTCTCGCGGAAATCCTTTTTTTTTTTTTTTTTCTCTCAAGAAAATAACATCGCAATTATAGACACAACACACTGACGAGTATTCGACATGCCCTTGGTGTTTGGTAAAGTCCTAAATGACCAAAGAGTCCAACTGCTCTAAGACATGGTTTGGTTATCAATGTCGCTTAAATGTACAACATCCTACCAAAATAGGATATTTTACGCCTGAGTTAGTCGGTCTCAAGCGTAGATAGGAAGGTTTTTTTACCCAAAAACTGGATATTTCGTCCAGCAAACAGGCAAATCGACCAGAGAATACACGCAA
The DNA here is from genome assembly GCF_048544385.1 of Mastigoproctus giganteus. Taxonomy (NCBI): domain Eukaryota; kingdom Metazoa; phylum Arthropoda; class Arachnida; order Uropygi; family Thelyphonidae; genus Mastigoproctus; species Mastigoproctus giganteus. Next base: position 208,241,726 of record NC_143580.1, read on the forward strand.
TTTAGAGACAAAATAAATATATCGGTATACGTAATCATTTACGGGGGAACCCTAATATCATAATTTTATTGGACAGAACCAGTTGAACAGATGAGAGAAAAAACACATATAAAGAGTGCTAAAAGGAAGAAAACATAAAAAAAAAAAATTTTAAAGATTATATTCAGAAAGGTAATTTCTTATGTTTGTTAACAGTAGTGCTATTAATCTCCAGAGAAGTAGAAGACCACTCTGCATTCAGCTACTCCCATAAAATCTATAAGAAGGCTTTCAAGTGAGTTAAAATAATACTCATTTCAAGGTTCAGGATATATGACAATTACATTCTAGAATTGCATAAAGCAATTAATAAGAATAATCCAGATATATGATGATCAAATCAAATTACTATATTAGGGTTACCAGTAAATGATTACAATAACCCGTATTCGTGTCTGTAAATTGCGTGTGTTCTCTTGTCGATTTGCCTGTTTTGCTGGACGAAAAAACCCCAGTTTCTGAGGGACCGACTGACTCAGCCACGGAGTGAAAAAAGCCCACTAAAGTTCCTCGCGTCATCGACGGGATTCGAACCCGGGCCTTTTCCACCCTGTGTGGGGAGGACGGTGACGATACCACTGCGCTACCCACGCAGACCAGATATATGAAGAGTTAAATTTGCAGAATTTTGCAGATGTACAAAGATACTTAAAATTTCCCCATCTGGCAAGGCAATTTTCAAGGTCAAGTTCACTCGCCTGATTAATTGACAAAATTGTATTTACTAGATAACAATGAACCCTAACATAAAAACTGAAAAGGAATTAAACTCTTCAGATGTTGTTTGGCAGAAATTTATTCTGAGATTAAAGGACTTCTTTCCAACGAAAATGTTCCTTCACAGCTATTAAATGTTATGATATTTTGCTTATAGTAATAGTAATAGTACTTGCGTCACAGCTATTAAATGTTACAACAACATTTTACTTATAGTAATAGTAATAATAATCGTGGCATGTGATGCAAGCGTATGAGCTTATGTAGCATCAGCCAAAAAAAAAATTCACACAACCATTCCCTCTAAATGTTTGTCCAGTTCCACCTTAAATTTATTTAACCTATCAACTTCCACAACCACAGATGGAAGTTTGTTCCAGAAATTAACGACCCGCTGGCTAAAGGCAAATTTCCGCACATTTATTATACAGCTGTCTTTCTTCAATTTGAATTTATGCCCCCTTAAGTTCGTAAACTGAACAAGTGGAAGAATCCAATTAAAATTCAGCGTGCTCAACCCATTCGAGGCCTTATACACCTCAAACAGATCATCTCGCAGGTGCCTAGTCTCCAGCCGCTAATACGCAGAACTTAAGCCTCTCTTGGTAAGATGATCCCTTCATCCCCCTCACCAATCTTGTTGCCCTTCTCTGTACACGCTCAAGCAAATGTACATCCTTCCTAAAATGAGGCCTCCAGACCTGTACACAGTACTGAATTGGTCTGACCATTGCCTTACACAAAAGGATAATCACTTCCTTTTCCCTGCTAGCAAAATTCCTGTATGCCATTGACAAAGCCCCAAGACCCGCTCTTGAAGCTTGTCTGCATTGCTTAGAAAACTTCATATCTCACTGCACAATTACTCCCTGGTCTTTTTCATTTTTACCACCCTAAGTGTAGTATTAGCATTAGCAGAGGCATATGATGCAAGAAAGCGAGCTTATGCAGCATCAGCTAAAAAAAAAAAAAAAAAAAAAGCCGCTCCCATTTACCCCTTCGTTCGTTCCAAATACCTGTCCAGCTCAGCCTTAAATTTATTTAGGCTATCAACTTCCACAACAAAGGATGGAAGTCTGTCCCACCAACCAACTACCCGCTGGCTAAAGGCAAACTTCCGCACATCTATCCTACATCTATCTTTCCTCAATCTGAATTTATGCCCTCTCAGGTGATTTTTCTGAGCTAGAGGAAGAATCCCATCAGCATTGAGCATGCTTGAACCATTCAAGGTTTATACACCTCTATCAGATCACATCGCAGGTACCTAGTCTCCAGACGCTGTGATTTGCAAAAACTAAGCCTTTCTTCGTAAGAGCAACCCTTTGTTCCATTCACTAATCTTACTGCCGATCTCTGTACTCGTTCCGACAGCTCTACATCCTTCTTAACATGAGCGCTCCAGATCTGTATAAAGTATTCAAGGTGTGTGGCCTGACCATTGCCTTATAAAAGTGGATAATCACCTCCTTGTCCCTGCTAGAAAAATCCCTGTATATCATTCACAAGACACATATGTCATAGGGGTTTCCAAACTTTCCCGGTTCACGGCGCCCTTAGTGTCCCAGTAATTTTTTCACGGCACCCATAGGCCAAATTAAATACCTAACACAATGGTTATCGACCTTTAAATTAATTTTATTTTTTATATAGAGGTACTAAATAACGATCAATTATAGACCACTACAAAATTTAAAAAATACGGCACAATGGATACCGTACACCATTTTATAATGAAATAAATGTATAAATTTAAAAAAAATAAAATAATAATAATAATTATAATTTTAAGTAACTTAAACCCAATTACACGGCACCCCAAGAATGTTGTTGCAGCATTCTAATGTACCGCGGCACCCGGGATGAATACCACTGACAATGAGCTACTCTTGCAGAGCGTCTGCACTGCTCAGAAAACTTCATATCTGCCTGCACAATTACCCCACGTCCTTTTCGTTCTCTACCACTGTCAGTTTAGTACCACAGTTGGTACATTCCTCTCAGGTTACTTCTACCCATATCCAATACTTTGCATTTGTCAATGTTAAACGTCAGTTGCCACTACTCAGCCCATCTTCCCAAATTTTTTAGATCCTGTTGCAGTACCACACTGCCATTACTGTCATTAATAATCCTACTAACCTTTGAATCATCTGCAAACTTCGACACTAAGCCTGATATACCTTCATCAATATCATTGATAAATATACATAACAACAGTGGACCCAACACCGAACCCTGTGGGATCCCACTAATAACATTCGTTCACGAAGGGCAGCGCCCATTGATTACCACCCTCTGTCTTCTCCCACTCAACCATCCTTTTATCCATTGTAGCAACTTACCCTTAATACCATTCTGCTCCAATATGTACAGTAGTCTTCCATGCCCAACAGTGTCAAAAGCTTTCCTGAAATCCAAGTATATGATATCAAAATTATTTTTTGCATCCAGTTCCTTTGTAACCACATCAAAATATCCAATCAAATTTTTCCGACAAGACTTTCCCTTAACAAACCCGTGCTGTGTCTGAATTATTGCTGCAGTCTTGCAATGCATCTTTAACAAGTGACTCCATTATTTACCCGGAACAGAAGTTAAACTAACTGGTCTGTAATTACTTGTGTCACCCTTCGATTCCCTTTGTGAATTGGGGATACATTTGGACATGTGTTTTGTAAAGGGCGGCTCCTAGAACGTCTGTTCAACTCCGCCTCGTATCTCTGTGAAGAGCAGTATCACTACAAATGGGCCAGAATGTGAATGACGTAGGTGTGTATGTATTATGTGTGTGTTCTGTTGTTCTGTTCTGTTCTGGCCTCTTTGCTACCCAGAAGCATCAGTCACCTGGACAGATGATTCTGGGTACTCGTCCACACCACGGGAAGGTGGGCCAGTCCCAATAAAACACGTACCGTCTCAAAAGAAACTCTGATCCACCTGATGTCAAAAGGTGGACCAGGTTCCTCTGGGGGCCCATTCCAGAGGAAGTGAGAAAAATAAATAAATAAAATAAAAAATAAATAATAAATAAATAAAAAAACAATAATAATAATAATAAAAATATATATATATAATAATAATAAAAAATAAAATAATAATAATAATAAAAAAAAGAAAAAAAAATCCCGTGGTGTAATGAAAAAAAAAAAAAAAAAAAAAGAGAGAGAGAGAGAGAGAGAGAGAGAGAGAAGCTACACTAATGGGGAGAGGAATGAAGGGGAGAAAAAAAAAAAAGTACGTTATCACGAAGAAAAAATAAAATAAAATAAATTAAAAATAAAATTTTAAGCTGCTGTCTGGGGATCCCCATTAGTAGCCTGCGTTATTCTGTAGGAGGCTTTCCTGAGCGTGAATACTTGTGTCGAGAAGTTCTGGAAGGCAGCAAGGTTCTGTGCTGTCTGTAACAGAATGTCCAGTTGGTTTTCAGTGAGAGGGATGGTATTTGCCAGGTCTTGCCTCAGGTCCTCATAGAGAGTGCACTCGAAGAGAAGGTGGAACCAATTCTCCTTGGCCCCGCAGTAACAAACGTCTATGGGTATTAGGCCTAGTTGGAAGAGCTTCTCGTTCAATGAGCCATGCCCAGTGACTAGGAACGATGTCTCAAGAGTTAGAGAGAGCCACTTCTGTGCCGACTTAGAGGAGGGGAAAGTCACATCCGGCAGGAATCTCCTTGTAACTGCTCCCTTGGTGGAAGTGTCCCATCTTGTCTGCCAGATAGTTATCATCTCATTGTAACAGCGTGTTTTCTCTGCCTTAGGGTCAGTGTTCAGGTTTAGATCAATGTCTAAGATCTTGGTTGGAATTTTCTTGTTGATTCTAAAGGTCAGGCCACGGAAGGTTACATACAAGTCCAGTGTAAGGGTCCCAGCTAAGACCTGGATAGCAGCAGTGGATACTGTCCTGCATACCCTTTGGGTAGCCAGAAGCATTGTCCGTTGTATAGAGCCTAATTTGCCTATCATATTAGCCAATCTAGCTCGGTGGAACCAAGCACCTGCAGCAAACGTCACGATCGGAAGGAAGACGGCTTTATAGTACAGCTGAAGCGACCGCTTGGACAGGCCCCATTCATTCCTGGTGATTCTGATGATTGAGCCTGAAAATTTTTTCACCTTGGAGCTAAGATGGATGAGGTGGGGGTGAAAGCTTAATTTGTGATCCAGAACCACCCCTAGCACAGTGGTCTGTGTGACAATGGGAAGTTATACCCCAGAGACTTTAACTTGAGGAGGCCGCCTGAGGTCCAACTTATTTTTAAACAGCATCATTTTAGTCTCGCTTGGATTTATCCGTAGTTTATTTAGTGCAGCCCAGGAAGAGAGGTCGTCAAGGCCCCAATTAGCATTGTCTTCTATGGCTTTGCGAGAGCGGCCGGACACCACTATCGTGAGATCGTCCGCAAAAGCAACAATCTTGGTATTAGCAAAGGAGCAGGAAAGCCAGTCTTGTAGGGTCATATTCCACACGAGGGGTCCCAGGACTGAGCCCTGAAGGCACCCCCGGGTGATTGGCCTGGAGACGTGATGGTATTTTGACTTTAGAATTACTGTTCTATCTGAAAAGTAGCTTTGAAAATGTCTATAGAAATGGCTGGAACAGGAGGCTGTCCGGAGGCGTGCCAGAGCACTGTCCCACCAGACAGTGTCAAACGCGCCCTCGAAGTCAATGAAGATGGCAAGTTCAAATTTTGCTTCAGAGTTTTCTATGTGCAGAACTAAATCAAAGAGAGCCTCCTCACAGGATCGTCCAGGAGTGAAACCATACTGGCAGGGGGAGAGGAGATTCTATGCTTGAAAGAGAGCTGTGGTCCTGAGTGCCATAAGCCGCTCCAGTATTTTTCCAAAGTTTGCAAGTAGCGCAATTGGACGGTGACAGCGCGGGTCAGTAGGGTTTTTGTGCTGCTTCTTAATAAGTCTCAGTAGCGAGATCTTCCAGTCCACAGGAAAACATCCCTCCTGAAGACATTTGTTGTACAGTAAGAGTATATACTCTGGCCGAAGCTTGTGAAGACGGAGGATGAAACTGTATTCAATGAGATCTAATCCTGGACATTTTTGGATGTTAATATTTTGGAGAACTGCTGATAATTTTTCCAAGGTGAAAGGTTCTGTGGTTTCATTTGATTCATAACTGTTGTTTGCAGCACGAATGGCAGTATGCTCAGACAAGTCCTGAGCAGTGTCGTCTGGTGGAAATAGCTTATCCAGGATGTGATTGGCTGAGTCCTGCCAGTTGGAAGTCTCCCGGGAGTCTGCAATCACTGTGCTGAAGATGTCCGGATTGTAGATTTTTCCCCGCATGATCTTGAAGACCAGGCCCCACGGATTTGTCGTGCCCGATTCTCTGACAAAGTCAGACCATGTTGCCTTCTCCCTAGTTGCAACAGCCTTTGTGTATTCATTTTTCTTAGTGATGTAGTCACTGTATAGTCGTGCTACTTCTGGGGCTGGCCAGTCACGGTGTCGCTGGTAAAATCGGCGAGATCGGTGGACGGACCGTCTAATCAAGGTGAGTTCCTGAGTCCACCAAGGGCATACAGTGGGACGGAAGATTTTCTTCTTGGCAGATTTATAAGAGGCCTTCAGGACAGCTTGCTGCAAGGTGGTAACTAATTCGTCAGCAGTGGGGACACTGCATTGGGTTGGATCCGTGAGAGGGAAATCTGAGATAATAGATCTTTCGAAAGCTTCCCAGTCAACATTTCTGATGGAAAATCTAACAAAGTCCAGAATCCTAGTTTCATTGGTGTTTATGGTTGTAGTTAATGTTATGAAGAACAGGATAACTCTGTGATCGCTAATTGTCCAGTTGGGAATAACTTCCCAATTTGAGATTAGAGGGCTACGTTTCCTTGTGGAAATGGTGAGATCAATGTTTGACTCTCCAATGGAGTGCTGTAAGTTGTATATTGACTAGGCTGATTGTGGATCGTTAGATTCCTGCTGATGAAGTCCTCAACTAGCATTCCCCGGGTGTCGGTAGTAGAACAAAACCAGAATGGTGATTTTGCATTGGCATCTGTGGCTATGAGGAGGCCGATGAAGTCCAGGGCGTACTCAAAGAAGTTAAGGGAGTCATTGATATCTGCTGATGGCGGGCAATAGAGTGACATCAGGTAGAAGGACTGTTCAGAGTATGTGACTTGGATGGACGTTGCAAACTGGTTGCAGAGTCCCTGAATGACCAAGACCATCCAGAACAAAACCGACTATGGCTGTACACCATAATCGCCATTCCACCAACGTCCTCAAAATTCTCCAACTGAATGCCCAAAGAGCCAGAAATGTGGTCGAACAAATTAGAATGAAAATGGATGAAGAAGAAATTGATATCCTCTGCGCTCAAGAGCCCTACACCCACAAGGGACGGATACAGGGTTACCCTCGCGCATATAGGATCATTGAGACAACCACAGATACTCCATGGGCAGCCATCATTATTAGGAATACTACAATTACAGTCACAAAGATCGACTCCTTATACACCCCCTTTGGTGTTTGTGCACACATTATCAGCCAACAAGGTTCTCTGCACGTAGTCTCATTGTACTGCCGACCACGAACTGATATCGCACATTATATTGAATATCTCCAGTCAGTCATAACTCTCTTACCTTCCAGCAAAATCCTAGTAACGATGCCGATGGATGCCAATCTCGCTTGTGGCATAGCCGGGTGGATGGTCACGTAGTTTCCCAGAATGTACAGCGATTAGAAGATTTCCTTTCATCTTCTCCATTTGAGGTCCTTAACAAACCACATCACCTTTCTACCTTCAGCAATACCCTGTGGGAAAGCAACATTGACGTTACTCTTGCCACATGGTCCATAGCACAAAAGTTCTCATCATGGATGGTACATGAGGCCTGGACCACCTCAGACCACAGGTTCATCTCCTTCCATCTATCGAGACAACTTGATAGTACTCCTCCCATATACCACGATATCATCAGATACTCCAACAAAACAGCTGATTGGAATGCCTTCAAGGAAAATATAAAATCAAAGCTACAAATGAATACATCTCAACTAAACCATCTTGATCCACAGGAGCACCTCTCCCTCCTAACAAACACAATCCAACAAGCATGTGAGAGAACTATGAAAAAACGTCAGAAACACCTAAAAGCAGTCCCTTGGTGGTGCAGAGAACTAGAAAACCTAAGGCGCCAAGTCCACACTGCCCGAAAAGCCTTCCAGAGAGCGAGGCACTCCTGGCCTCCTGCTGAGGTCTAGGCTCTACGGGAAGCATATAGAAGATATCGTAACGACTACACAAGCCTCATTCGGCAGAAAAAGAAAGTGTCTTGGCAGAACCTTGTGACAACTACTGGAAATGCAGACCCTTGGGGGGTCGTTTATCGCATTGTTATGAACAAGCTGCCCAGGGGAGAGATGTTAAATGCAACCCTGACTCCTGATGGCAATCCAACACACACATGGGCTGAATCCATGAATAATATTCTGAATGCCCTACTTCCGACTGATGAGAGTCCCCTCAATGATGAACAAAAGCAAATTAAACAAGACAACCAGGCCTTCTCCAACAATAAAATCGAACCTCCTTTCACCTCTGAGGAAATGAACAAAGAACTTGACAGAACAAAAATAAATAAATGCCCTGGTCATGATAATATTGAGGCTGAGGTCATCAAGAAAGCAGCAACACATCTCCCAAACCACATATTAGCACTGTTCAGCAAATGCCTTGCGAAAGGAATTTTCCCTGATTCTTGGAAACAGGCAGTGCTTCGACTCATCCTAAAAGGTCCAGATAAAGATCTTACTCTACCCAAATCTTACCGCCCCATTGCTCTTCTCCCGGTCTTGGGAACGGTAATGGAGCGGCTGCTTCAATCCAGATTATTCACCTACTACCAGACAGCCAACTTAGACTCTCCAAAGCAGTATGGCTTTAAGCTAGGATGCTCCACTGAAGACGCTATGAACAATCTCAACACAGCAAACTCAACCACAGAAAAATATCTACTGGCTATCTCCATTGACTTTGGTGGTGCCTTAGATTCCATCTGGTGGCCCAGCATTGTCAGGAGATTACGTCAACTCAATATTCCACTCAACCTCTACCGCTGTCTCCAGAACTACCTCTTCAACAGCTCAGTAACTGTTCAAACAAATTTTCAGAAAACCTCCCGACCAGTTGTTTGAGGGTGTCCACAGGGCTCAGTTCTTGGGCCCTACTTCTGAAACTTGATACTAGATGAATTCCTTCTTATGGATCTAGGTCCTGTGGACTGCATGACCTATGCAGGTGACCTCATCCTCCTTATCAAAGCTGATTCTAGAACTCAGCTGGAGCAAATTGCCTCCCCTGCCTTAACGATCCTCCAAAATTGGGCAACCAACCACATGTCAGTCATCTCTGGGGAAAAAACGAAGTCTATCCTCCTCAAAGGATCTTTGGACATAAGAAGACCGCCCCAAATTAAAATCTCTGGGCAGACATTGCAACTCAAAACAGAACTAAGGTATCTAGGAGTAACCTTCGACTCCCGATTAACATTCTTACCTCATCTTAATTACCTCTCCAACAAAATACGTCGTTATACTGCCATGATCGTAAGAATTAGCAGAGCAGACTGGGATTTGAAGAGGAGGACTCTCATGCTACTTTACAAAACCATCTTCTTACCAGCTGTGTGCTATGGTGCAGCTATATGGTTCCCTCGTGCCATCATTGCCCGTAATAAAGCAAAGCTACATACAATTCAACGCAATATCCTACTCACTGTGACTAGAGCTTGCCGCACAGTCAGTAATCCTGCCCTGCAGGTCTTAGCAGGTACTCTTCCTCTGGACCTGGAGGTTATTTGTCGCGGCCTTGCATACCGCATAAAGAGAGGAATTCCCACCACCATTCTGGATATAACACTCGATCTAGCTAATGATCCAAAAAACGAAATGAAACAGATTTACTCTAAGCTTTTCCAGCATTGGCAAAGATCTTGGGAGCAAACAACCAAAGGTGAAACAACTAAAAGATTTCTTCTACAAGATATGATAACTGCACCAAAACCTCCTCCATGGTACTCACCAGGCCTTCACGTCTCGTTCTTCCTCACTGGTCATGGATCGTTTCGGGCCAAGCTGCATGCCCTGGGTCCCAACGATTCTCCTCTCTGCACATGCGGCGACAATGAAGACTGGATTCACCTCATGTATAATTGCCCTCTTTATGATTTAACCAGAAGTCTCCTAATTACCAGAACTGGAAATATACCCAGTGGGCAGGAACATCTCTACATAATTGACGAAGCCAACTACAAAGCCTTCACTACTTTTGCCCAGACTGTATTTGAAATGCGTCAAATTCACCTACAGCAAACTGTTCAACGCACCCCCATCTTATAATGAACCCAAAACTCAATTCACAGAACATATCCTGAATGGAATCAAAGAAAACACAAACAGATATTGATCTTTATCCTGACCTAACAGGAATCTCTTGACGTTCACAAAGGAAGCTATCTGACAAACCCACGAACCCAAAAAGAACTTTTCTACAATAGACACAAGAACTCCAAGCAATCCTCGAGCTTCATGAATCCATGTGCCTCCTCTCATCCCCTAAGAGGTTATCCAAGTCCTCTACCCAGTGTGGGACACTGCTCATTGCCCACAAGTCACCCTTGGATGAAGAAGATTAAATTGCTGACACTGGGCCCTTGCCCAATGTGGCAACCACTCGCTTGCCGGCACCTCCTCTCTTCAAGGTGTAGGACAATATCTGATTTTCCTACTTGTGTAGGAACTCATATAAATACTCCTCTGGGAGTGGGACTGGCATTTGACATCAAATGCAGGGTCATACTATTAGGCAATCTGACTTTGTGGGTCACTTGACCTCACAATCTTTTCTCTTCTTCCTGAGGCAGGGTGGGCTTCCCCTTTGGGAGGAGCCCACCCTACCTCGCCCTCTTTCTTCTGCTTACTTTCTTTCTTCACCTCAATCTCTCACCCCTTCTCCTATTTCAAAAAGAAAGAGAAGAGGAAGAAAAAAAATTTTTTTTTATTTTTTATTTTTATTTTATTTTTATTATTATTTTTATTTTTTTTATTTCTTTATTATTTTTTTTTATTTATTATTATTTTTTAATTTTTTTTATTATTTATTTTATTTTTTAATTTTTTTTATTATTTATTTTATTTTTTTATTTTATTTTATTTTTATTTTATTATTATTTTTTTATTTTATTTTATTTTATTTTATTTATTTATTTTTTTTGGCTCTCCCTGGGAAGCTCAGGCTAACCCAAGGGTCGGCCAGCCAGAGTTCTCTTCCCACATACCTGGTCCGGCTCTCAGTGCCAGTGACGGTAACTAGCAGTCTGTGGTGTTCCACGGACCCTAGGCTAAGCGGCCAAATGAACAACATAACCCGCACTAAGCAAACATGAACATACACTAACATATGCTATCTGGCCTTGACAGTACTGTCTTACTTCACAAGAGATTCAAATGCGGAGTTGTGCGAAAGCACCGGTGCCGCTTGTCAAAAAAACACTATGTCACTATGACCAAGACATCCAGATCTCTGTTAAGCACCACAATGCATGTTTTGGGATCTGCCTGAGCAGGTTGAATAATGCGGGTGTGAATGGAATACCCGGTGATTTTTGCAGAGAGAAGAGAATGGGTCCTAGTGACATACAGCTCCTGAATCAAGATGATGTCAACAGAGTGGCTCTCTGCAGCAAGGCGGATTTCGTCTGCCACAGTATGTGACCTGTGCCCATTGATTTGCATAATCTTTAGACTCCGGGATCCAGGTATGGAAGAGGAATTTTCAGTATAGTGGAGGAGGCTAGCGATGGAACCATCTCGAAGAGTAGAGCTGGTTGGACTAAACATTAGCAGTCCTTTGCCGTACTAGTTCTAATGCTCTTTGGTATTCTGGACAGGAGATGTGCCAGACAGAATGGTTATGTTCCCGTCTTCGCCTTTTGCAATTTATGCAGCTAGGCTCTTCATCTCGGTGGAGACACTCAGCATTAACGTGTCCACTGAGAGCACAGTGTCCGCAAGAGGGGGAGCTGTGGGAACAAATCTGGGAGGTGTGCCCATAATCCACGCAGAGGAAACATTTTGTTATCACTGTGAATGGGCGGAATCTGTGTATATTGCAGCCAAGGTAGATTCTATCAGTTGATAATATGTACTTGTAGAGGCGTGGAGAGAGACTAACAACGCGGTGGTCTGTCAAACTGGATTTGGCCTTAATGGCAAATCTTACTATGGTTTCAAATTTTACTTCCTCCCAAGAGAACCCAGAGTCAGCCAGGTTCTTGTAATAAAGGTCTTCAATGAGGGCCTCGTTGGATAAGTCTTCAGACGTCTCATAAATCAGTAGCGAGGGATTTGATTTCCTGGGTGGGGTAATGACAATACCTGCAGTGGCCAAGGAGTTGGAGGTGGAGATACTAGACAAATCCTCTTGTGTAGTTGTTTCCAGTAGGACACCCCGGTTTCTGATAGATCTCAGTGATCTTACTTTGATACTTCTGTAATCAGTCTTGAGTGTTTTGGTGACCAATTCTTTTATATCATTGCTCGCTTTCAGCTCCGAAGTCTCGTTGGCCCTCAAGAGCAGCAAGTGCTGTGGTTTGCTTATGGCGACTGGGGTCTGCAGTATTTTGCTTTCTTGAGTAGCGGTCAGGGTTTGTCCTTTGCGAACGACGCTTGCGTAGGAGGTGGCCTCAGTCGAAGGTCAGGAAAATCTGTGGTTCTCAGAAGAACAGATTTCAGAACCAACAGCAACAGGAAGCTTGGAAAACTTGTCTACTACCCTCTCCAGCACAGCGGTCCTCGATCGCAGCTCTTCATTCACTGATTTCAGCTTTTCGTTGTCAATTAACAACTGAATAGTAATGATCTCCAAAATTCACCATAGCTCCTGGACATAATTACCTGCTGTCTTAGTGAAACGGTTGGCATCATTATTCAGGAATGAGACTAGTTGAAGTTTGGATATGTCCTGGTGCAAAGTAGTTGAACCAGAAGTGGCTCTTGGAACAGCAGCACTAGGTGTGCGGTGGAGTTTGGATATGTCTTGGTGCAATAAAGTTGCATCAGAAGTGGCTCCTGGAGCAGCAGTAGGTGTTTGGTGGAGTTTGGATATATCCTGGTGCAATGAAGTTGAATCAGAAGTGGCTCCTGGAACAACAGCACTAGGTGCTTGGTGGAGTTTGGAGATGTCCTGGTGCAAAGGGGTTGAATCAGCAGTGGCTTTTGGAACATCAGCACTAGGTGCCTGTTGGAGTTTGGAGGCGTCCTGGTGCAAAGAGGTTAAATCAGAAGAGGGTGGAGAGATTCCTAGCCTTGGAGAAGATTTGAGGCCAGATGCAATGGTAAGGGCCAAGGCAGAAGGAGGACTTATCAGTGCAGGAGTCTTGGTGGCCAGTTGGGAGGTAGCAGTAGAGCTGGCTGGTAAGGCAGAACATAATGGGTCATCAGGGCCCTGATCAGATTCCACAGACAGTGGGCAACCCTCATCTTGGGAGGGGTATGCAGCTAGGGAGATGCCAGCTCTTGGTTCTTTGATCTTCTTTCTCTCCTTTTTCTTCTTCTTCAATACAAGATTACCACTCTTTGATGGAGTCTTAGTTAGGACACTGGGCTGAGGTGGGCTACCAGGAACAGGCCCTTCTTTAGTGGTAGAACTGGAGCTTTCGCACGTAATCATGGTAGAAATTCCAGTCCGTAATTAGCATTAGCATTAGCATTAGTAGAGGCATTTGATGCAAGAAAGCAAGCTTATGCAGCATCAGCCAAAAAAAAAAAAAAAAAAGTAACATAAATAAATAAAAATAACCACTTCCACTTCACCCCTCTGTTCGTTCGAAATACCTGTCCAGCTGAGCCTTAAACTTATTTAGGCTATCAACTTCCACGACAAGGGATGGAAGTCTGTTCCACCCACCAACCACCCGCTGGCTAAAGGCAAATTTCCGCACATCTATCCTACATCTGTCTTTCCTCAATTTGAATTTATGCCCTCTCAGGTGATTTTTCTGAGCTAGAGGAAGAATCCCATCAGCATTGAGCATGCTCAAACCATTCAAGGCTTTGTACACCTCTATCAGATCACCCCGCTGGTGCCTAGTTTCCAGACACTGTAATTTGCAAAACTTAAGCCTTTCTTCGTAAGAGAACCCCTTTGTCCCATTCACCAATCTAGTTGCCCTTCTCTGTACTCGTTCCAGCAGCTCTACATCCTTCCTGAAATGAGGCCTCCAGGCCTGTATACAGTACTCTAGGTGTGGCCTGACCATTGCCTTATACAAGGGAATAATCACCTCCTTATCCCTGCTAGAAAAATTCCTATATATCATTGACAATACACCATGAGCTACTCTTGCAGCCCGTCTGCACTGCTCAGAGAACTTCATATCTGCCTGCACCACCACCCCCAGGTCCCTTTCATTCTCTACCACTGTCAGTGTAGTACCACAGAGTTGATACGTTGCTCTGGGGTTGCTGTTTCCCATATGTAGTACTTTACATTTGTCAATGTTAAACTTCATTTGCCACCTCGAAGCCCATCTGCTCAACCTTTCCAAATCCTGTTGCAGCAGCATAGTGTCAGTAGTGTCCTTGACAACCCTGCCAACCTTCGTATCGTCTGCAAACTTGGACATTAAGCCTGATATACCATCATCAATATCATTTATAAATACAGAAAACAATAAAGGCCCCAATACTGAACCCTGAGGGACTCCACTAATAACATTAGTCCACGATGAGCAGTGTCCATTGATTACCACTCTCTGTCTTCTCCCCCTCAACCACCCCTTTATCCATAGCAGCAACTTGCCTCCAATGCCACACTGCTCCAATTTGTGCAGCAGTCTTCCATGTGCAACAGTATCAAAAGCCTTTCTAAGATCCAAGTATATAATATCAAAGTTATTCCCTGCATCCAGTTCTTTTGTGACTGCATCATAGTATCCAATCAAATTGGTCAGGCAAGACTTCCCCTTAACAAAACCATGCTGTGTCCTAGCTATAACTGAAGTCTTGTCTAGATGATCCTGCAGTGCTTCTTTCACCAGTGCCTCCATTAATTTTCCGGGAACAGAAGTTAAACTCACAGGTCTATAATTACTTGTGTCAGCCTTTGATCCCCCTTTGTGAATTGGGGTCACATTTGCACATCTCCAGTCAATGGGTACCTCCCCTGAGTCCAAGGAAGCTCTCATAATTATGGCTAAGGGTTTGCTTACCTCCTTTGCTGCCTCCTTTAATATAACTGGATAGATCCCATCCACCCCAGGTGCCTTTCTTGTGTTTATCTTCAACAATTTCTCCTCCACTTTGCTCTCAGTTATTACAAGATTCTCTAGCTTACTGCTAGAGTTGAATACACCTCTGGCATTCCCCTCGCTGAATAACTCCTCATGTGTGAATGTCGATGCAAAATATTCATTTAGTTTGTTAGCTACCCGAGCAGGGTCATCAACAGTTAACATCGATCTCAAGTGGACCAATCTGATTCATCCCCTTCCTTCTAGAGTTTACATAAGTAAAGAACTCTTTGCTGTTTTTCTTCGCATCCCTTGCCAAGGATCTCTCGTAATCTGCCTTCGCCTGCCTAACCTCCTTTGTAACTTGGTTACAGATCAACTTGTATCTATCATAGGCGTCCGTGTCACGTGTTAATTTGTATGTATCCCATGCATTTTTCTTCTCTGCCATATGCCTCATTAGTTCATCTGACAACCATTTAGGCCTAAACCTTGAACAATATTTCTTAGTTGGTATGTAAAGCCTAGTAGCTTCCACGATAAGTTCTTTGAATGCTTCCCATTTTGAATTTGCTGTTGGCAATATCATCAGTTGATCCCACTGTATAGAATTTAAATACTGTCTCAGTCCATTGTAGTCGCCTTTACGAAAGCAATACCCCTTCCCTTTACCCCTAATGGTAGTTACCTCTTTGAGTAACTCCCACTTCAGCACACTGTGATCACTGCCACCAAGTGGTTCATTTATCTGCAGATTCTTAATGCATGAAGAATCACTACTGATAATCAAATCAAGAGTATTACTCCCTCTAGTTGCCTCCCGAACATGCTGATGTAGAAAACAATCATCCAATAAATCCACAAAAGCCTTGCTACTGTGTGAGTGACCAGCCCCCAAATTCCAGTCAATATCTGGGAAATTAAAATCCCCCATTATAAGACTCTCTGATTTACTGGCCCACTCTATTTCTCCGAACAGTTTCTTATTATACTCATCAGAGTCATTAGGCCTATAGCACACTCCTACTCTCAATTTTGATCTCCCAATGCTTATGTCACACCAAACTGACTCGACACTGCACTGTCCAGCGATGTCGACTGGCTTCACTTCCTTGGATTTTATGTGTTTTTTAACTAATAGCATAACCCCTCCTCCCTTCCTATCCTGTCTATCCTTTCTGTAGACATTGTACTCCCCAAATTCCAGTTCTGCATTTCTTATATCTGTGTGACACCACGTCTCTGAAATCCCCACAATATCTGCCTTTGATGTTTTGAGCAATACCTCAAATTCATCAAATTTATTTACTAAACTCCTAGCATTGGTGTACACACAAGTATACATGCACCTGTTCTTTTTCTTAGCTACCCTAACACAACCCATGTGTTTACTTGTACCCCAATGATTCCCAGCAGTCTCTGAAATATCCTGCATCTTATTTTCCAGGCTGCGGCTCATTCCAATAGAAGCAGTGCAAGAATCACTTTCACCTCTGCCAGTGGCTACTGTTAATCTATTAGTCCTTGTATCCCCCCAATCTAGCAGTTTTCCGACCCACCTAACATTGCCTCGATAGCATCAGCAAACATTCTTGCACCCTTTCTATTTAAGTGTATCCCATCCCTGTAGAAGCAGTCTCTCCTGTTAACAAGTACAGACCAGGCTGAAAAAAATTCTACCCCTTGAGCCCTGCACAATCTTTCCAGGGCCGAATTGATTGACAGGGCTCTCATCATATACTCCCTCCTATCGTGTCTGGGCAGAATTGCAGACACTTTCAATTTCAACCCTAATTTGGGATGAAAAGTATGCAGTGAAATATGAGTGTAGGGATGCAGCTCGTTAGGGGTGAAAAGGAAGTGACACAGGATTGGGTGGTATTGGACTGTCCAAATGGTTTAGTTATTAATCAGAGTATTGGTTCGTAGCGCGTCCAGAAGGGGGAGCTACAATTTGCATACCAAATCAAATCCACGTGTTGGCAGTCACGTGACTTTTGGTCTACCAACAAAACTTTTGTTTCTAAGGGGTAAGAAGCAATGGCCACCCTCTAGCTTCGTAAATTTATCGTTAGCACTAGTATACGTATGCAAAAACCCCGTAACTCATCATGGTAATATGCATATAATGTGTCGAGAGTACAGTTAATCTTCCCAGTGTTCCAAAATTAGAAACTTAATAGCTAACAATCAGCAAAATACTACTAATTCCAAGTGAAATAGGGAGCAGTTCATCAATAAGCAACAGCCAGACTAATATGAGAGCAGCCATGTTCGTTAGGAACAACGTGGTAGCTGGAGCAGCAAAGAAATATTCTGAAAATCGTTAATAACATTGCTGTTCCCTAAAAGTCTGGAATAAAAATGGCATGTACGAACTCACCGACTCAAGGAGAATACAGGACGTCAAATTATATCCAATAATGCACAGAGAATATCACAAATTAGAACAACTTTTGCAGATACATTTGCACATTTCCAGTCCATGGGGCCTCCCCTGAATCCAAGGATGCTCTCATAACTATGGCTAAGGGGTTGCTTAGTTTCTTTGCCGCCTCCTTTAATATAACTGGATAGATCCCATCCACCCCAAGTGCCCTTCTTAACTTCAACAATTTCTCTTCCACTTTTCTCTCAGTTATTAGAAAATCATTAAGCACTCTGCTACAATTGATAATCTTCTGGCATTTTCAATTTTGAATAACACCTCATGTGTGAATGTAGATGCAAAATACTCATTCAGTTTGTTTGCTAACTGGGCAGGATCATCAACAGTCGAACCATCGATATCAAGTGGACCAATCTGATTCATCCCCTTCCTTTTAAAGTTTATATAAGTAAAGAAATGTTTGCTGTTTTTCTTAGCATCTTTTTCCAAAGATTTCTCGTAATCTGCCTTCGCTTGCCTAACCTCCTTTGTGACTTGATTACAGACTAGCTTATATCTGCCATAGTCTTCTGTGTCGCCTGATAATTTATATGCATCCCATGCGTTTTTCTTCTCTGCCACTAGTCTCATTAGTTCATTTAATAACCATTTAGGCCTATACCTTGAACAATATTTTTTAATAGGCATGAAACGTTTAGTAGCTTCCACGATTAATTCCTTGAATGCTTCCCACTTAGAATTTGCTGTTGCTAACATAATCAGTTGATCCCACTGTACAGAATTTAAAAACTGACTGAGACCACTGTAGTCACCTTTACAGAAGCAAAAGAGTCCACAATAGTGCCCTGCATATTATTCCCTCAAAGTTAAAAAAATTCTAAATCAAATATTACCAAACAAGTAGGGGTGGGAGGCTTTTAGGAGTATCAACGACTAATGTCATATTGCTCCGTGTTTATTGTCTGTAAATTGCATGTGTTCTGTGGTCGATTTTCTGTGTGCTTGACGAAAAAACCGGAATTTCCGGGAGAAGAGACCATGTTATCCTCGCCTGAGCAACGTTGTGAAAAAGGCCTATAAAAATTCCTCACGTCATCGACGGGACTGTAACTCAGGTCTCTTCCAGCAGGCGTGGGGAGAACGGCGCTTCTACAAACTTTGCTACCCATGAGGACACCAAACAACTGAATTAGACATAATGGTCCTATTGAGTGGTTGCCCAGATTTTCAACCCTGGATATTTTTTCTGTGGGACTATAAAAAACACCCGGTGCATTTCTTGCCACCTCTACTTCACTGTATAATTCAGTTGTTAATAACAGTTCTGCAAAGGTCGTTCTCCCAGGGGCTTCATCCTTCACTATTTTTGCCCCAAGCTCTCCTCTGGTTCCTCTAGTGTTCGTCATATATTTTAATAACCTCGCAATAGATCTTTAAAAAATCGATGTCAAATGGAAAATATTTGCTGATGACCCTATTAACTGCACCGTTTCGATTAAATGTGCAATTCTCATATTTTAGTCTTCTCTCAAATTCGCACAATGAAAACAATTTATCTTTAAATACAAGTAAGTTCGAGTTATGTAGGTTTTTAGTTTTTTTTCGAAAAAGTTGATATAAACTAGTACTATTGAATCAGGATCATAGTGTTGATCGGTTAAAGGTAAAGGTTATTGATCAGAAAGAGGTCAAGGTTGTTGATCAGGAAGAGATTTTGCATCGTTCCGAATTGAACGTTCCGTTAAATTGCATCGTTCCGAAAGATGTTCGGCTTCTATGTCTCATTAAACGCACCACCTCACCTATCAGTAGTGAGGTTACTGTTGTAATCATTTTAAAGCAAATAATTTTACCTGTCGTTGACTACTATGACATTATTTGGTCTTCATCCCAGAAATATTTTTGGGACCTACTCGAACGTATTCAAATTAAATTTATTCACTTCCTTTGTTTCAAGAAACACATTGCAAAGATTACAGCACCCAGACTTCGTTTAATTCCTCTAAATTTACAATGTAATTTTCAGTCTTACTGTTTCGTTTATAATTTAGTTCACGATTTTATTGGCAGTCCATCCCTTCTCTTATTACTTGGCATGTTCCTCAAGCAAATTCCCTTCAACATTATATGTTCTCCTTGTCTCTCCTTAGAACGAATTATTCATCTAGGAGTCCGATATTTCAAGGTATGAATCTGATTAATATTCACAGGATTGATATTTTTGTACCCAAAATTTTGCTCAAGAAGCTAACTTTGGTGTGCCAAAGTAACTTTTTTCTCATTATTTTATTAACTAATGTTCAGTTTACTTAATTTTTATTTATTTATTTAAGTAATCCTTATGAAAGACTAACCAAGGGTATTTAACCTTTCAACGTTATTATATGTTGTTCAAGGCTGCAAACAGTTGCATATTACATGAGTGATCACTGAATTATGACCACCGCTATGAAAACTGATTGCGACCCGTTGACCACTTGAGGTACAAGAGTGCGCAGTTAGTTGACCTACGTAGTATAGATAAGGTGTCAGTGGTTCAGTAGGTAGTAAAATTCCGAGCATGATGGGTAGAAGGAAGGATTTATCGGACTTTGATAAAGAACAGATTGTGTGTGGGCTCCACGAGCTGGTGCCTCGGTTTCCCAAACGGCTGAACCGGTGGGGTGTTCCAGAGCCGCCATAGTTAAAGTGTACCAGGACTGGCGTCAAAATGGAGAAAGAACGAACCGACGGCAAAACTGCAAAGTCAGCGAAAAGTTGATGTTAGAGGTGAGTGCTGGGTCCGACGACTAGTACAGGCAAACAGGCATAGCCCTGTTGAAGAGCTGACTACCCAATACAACATGGGCAAACCCGGAACAATATCTGGCACAACCATGCGTCGCATGCTCTCACGGATGGGCTCTACCAGCAGACGACCCCCTACGGCATCCTCTCCTCTTAACTAAGGTTCATCGGTGTCAAAGTCTCGCCTGGTGCAAAGAGCATGCAAGTTGGACGTTAGAAGACTGGAAGGTGTGCTGGTCGGATGAGTCACGTTATTTACTCCACACCGTGGATGGTCGTGTACGAATTTGCCGTTAACAACATGAGGCTCCTCATTTATCATGCAAGGTATCAAAACTGCAGGCCGGTGGAGGCGATTGTATTAAATTTTCTGTTTATACTCCGGCACGCCAACCAAGTCAGTAGAGTTTACAATAAATCGCCAATACAAATATTTATCGTATTTAGAAGTCACGGGCTTGAACCCCGGTCAACTCAAGGAACGCCTGCTATGCACCGTCACTCCTGACCACTCGGCTACGTCAAGTGTGGGGCATGCTTTACTGGCAGGAACTTGTACCCCTGGTGCCTGTGGAACAACGTATCACTGGTCTCCGCTATCGTCAACAGATTGCTGACTGTGTACACCCCACTATGTTACACTTTTTCCGGAATGGCGATGGTGTCTTCCAAGATGACAATGCGCCGAGCCATCGGGCATTGTTCTGACTTCCAGCATATCGATTGGCCTCCAAACTTCCCACGATGTTAATCACATAGAACACTTGTAGGACACTATGGAAAGGCATATCAAGCGTCTGGATACACCAATCACCTCCATACCTGCATTGCTGACCGCGCTACAGACAGCTTGGTTGGCCATACCTCCCGAACGCTTCCGACATCTTGTTGAATCAGTGCCACGTCGGATAGCTGCTGTAGTTAGGGAAAAGGAGGACCTACGAAGTATTAGGTAGTTGGTCATAATTCAGTGATCACTTAGTGTATTAATCATTGTATATTCACATTTTTTCTTATTTTGTACTTTTGCTGTTGTTGATGTAGGGTTTTAAGAGCATCAGCGACTACGACCATATTGCTATATTGCATCGTGTATATTGTCTGTAAATTGTGTGTGTTTTCTAAAATCGATTTTCTGTTTGCTGGACGAAAAACTCGAGTTTCCGGGAGAAAAAAACAATAGAACAGTTGAGAACGAGTGTAGCCTGTGCGAACGTACATTTTTGCCGCTCCTGGAACAGAGAAGTTTTTTCTGATTTATTTTCTGTTTTATTAGCTTAAATTGGCATATTAACTTATTTTCTATAGTAGTTTTATATTCTTATTTACGATACTTAGATTAAAGTAACTTAGATAGAGATTTTGTAGGTATAACTTAGTATCGGAAAGGGTATGAAATCCACGTGTTTACCGTTCGTAATTGCCGCCATTGTTACGCGATAATAGATAGCTTAAGCTTAATATAGTATAGTATAGTACATAATATTGTAAATTAATCAGATAATTAATCTTGTTGAACTTCATTGTCAATTAAATTGTACTTTTCACTATACATATAACGAGTTGGGTTAGTAACATAAATAATTAGGAAAAATAAATAATTAATACTTAACTTGATAAGGAAGTTATACAAAGGGATTTCGTAGATAACACTCGATACTGAAACATAAATATAGCGTTATAACTGTTTTGAGATATAAGTTTAGGGTTTTAATTTTGTACTGAAATTGAAATTTTATTGAAATTAAATCGAAATCATGACTCTGACTAGAGCAGCAAAACAAAAGGCTCTAGCTAATGGGAGTGCTGTGGCTCAGGGGAGAACTGAGGGGGGCAGTTGCCTTCTGAATCACAGCCTATTAAAATGCACTACTTGCTTGATGTTTGTGGACAGTCAGGTACGGGACATGATACTGCCATGGGGGATGTCTTTGTGTGTGTGTGCGCGATGCAAGAAGTGTAAAGAAATCAGGCGACAACTCAGCATTGTTATGGGCCTATATAAGAGCTTGAAGGACAGGGCGGATGCCCTCGAAGGATTAAGAGTGAGGGGCCCATCAAGCTCTCAGTTGCCCACACCAATGCCAGAGCTTGCACTTGGTCATCACGCAAAACAGCGGCAACCCCCAAGGCAGAATGCGCTGGTCGCAAAGGAACTAATAGTTGTTGGTGACTCTATTGTCAGGGAAACGGGAAACATGCTTTGTAAAAAGGATAGGTGGAACATGACCAGGGTATGTCTGCCAGGGGCAAAGTTGATGACGTTGTAGAGCGGATATCATCTTTTAAGGGCACAAAAAGGTGATATAGTTATAGTTGTACACGTTGGCACTAATGTTATTAAGAGTAGAAGACCGGCGGAATTACTTAACAAGTACAGGTCACTGTTGAAAAAAAGCCGTGAATTAGGGTTGAATTTGAAAGTGTCTGCAATTCTGCCCAGCCACGATAGGAGGGAGTATATGATGAGCAGGGCCGGCCCGAACAAAAGCGGGACCCGGTGCAAAGTTGACTTGCGGGGCCTTGATACAAATTTCGTACAACAAAATAATTTATTGCATTTTGATATTTATTACATTGCACAAATTGGTTTAGTAAGGATTACATGAAAATGATAAATAATTAAATTATTCTATTAAAATTAACATTTCAATCACAAAAAAAATCTTTAATAAATCAAATAAGAAAAATAATTGCTTCATATACTTATAAAATACAATTTGGCATGCGACTTAATCGAATAAGGTCACAATATGCGAATTTTGTTTAATTTTCTTACATGGTTTATAGCAAATTCGTTGATAATATAGTTTTTTGTTTAGTTTATATTTATATAATTTAGTTTTTTGGCTATTTAGGATTCGATAGATAAAATGGCTAAGGAGGTAAATCGTTCTTTACTAATGCTAGATCTCAAGTAATTTTTTATTATTTTCAATCTTGAGAAGGATCTTTCTGCAGATGCGACGGTAATTGGTAAGGTTAATATAATTTTCAGAACAGTAACAAATTTTGGATACAATTCAAATAAATAATTTTTCAGTAAATATTGTATTATTTGTAATGTTGTGATTCTGGAAGGCAAAACTCGACGAAAAATTTTGATTTCATTAAATAAATCAATGCAATCAATATCGTCTTGCAAGGTAGCATTTAAGAAGATCGTTTTCAGTCAGTTTTTGAATATTATCCGAAATATATAAAAAACCATATGATGTCTCATGTTCGTGATAAATTTCGAATCTTTTCTTAAAAGAAATAATCGCACTATCGATTATGACTAGAAAATATTGAATTCTGAAATATTCTTCGCCTGATGAAATAGGCTTATCAGTTCCTTCATAACAAAATTGCTTTGTTTTTCGTCCAGTTCTTTGATTCTTAAATTCAGATGTCACTTGTAATTCATCAGCTATTTCCTTTGCAGTTATTAAAGAAGATTTAAATCCCGATTCACAATACTGTTCAAAAAAATTTAAAAGGCCTTTTAAATGTGAATTTGCAGTACCGATATCTATATTTGAATTTTGAAATATCTTGCTCACAATGTTTACTTCATTCAGTATGTCATACCAAATGACCAAACTTAATAAAAATTCAAATGAAGTAAGTTTATTTTCGATTGATTGGATTTCGGATTTCGTTTTCATGTCACTGGTATGTTCATAAAGGTATTTCAAAGCTAGAGAAAATTGTGGTACTTGATATCTCACAGATTTCACACTTTCGAGGCGACATTCCCACCTCGTTTCTGACAGTGGTTTTGGAGTAAGATGTTTGACATGCTCTTTTAATATATCCCAGCGTATCACGGAACTTGCAAAAATATTATATATGCTTTGTAAAGTCACAAAAAATGAGAAGATGATTTTGAAATGTCTCCAAGACCTAAATTCAAATTACGAATTCCGCAGGGCATATACGGTGCTTTGGAATACTTTTGCAGGATAAGTGCTTGCACGCCTTTATATAAACCTCTCATATGAGCTCCGTTATCGTACCCGTGTCCTCGACAGTTCCCTAAATCTAATTTCTCCTTTTCTAATATGCTTTCAATTTTGGCTGATAACCCTTTTCCTGTCAAGTCTTTTACTGTTTCAAAACAAATAAATCGTTCTTGTATACTCACATCACTTTCAGAGTTATCTACATTAACATATCTTAAAATAACAGATAATTGTTCTTGATGGCTTACGTCTGGAGTGCAAAAATTGTGAAATACTTAGCTTTCCGAACTGTATTTATTATTTCCTTTCTAACTTTTTTAGCCAAAGCAGAAATCAGTTCATCTTGTATTCTATGAGATAAATAGGAACGCGATGTTGATTCTACGCACCGATCTTGCAAATCTTGCAAGTAATTCTATGGGACCTAAGAAATTACCGTTGTGCAGTTTATATAAAGCATCGCTACTGCCCCTGAACGCCAAATTATGCTCTGATAAATATAAACTTGCAGCCACTATTCGTTCACAAACACATTTTAAACGCTGTGTTTCGTTTTTAATTATTTTTTCATGTTCTTTGTCAATAATGTTTCCAAGTTTCAAATTCTTTTCAAGATGTAACAATTTGTACATAGCTTGTAAATGATATTCTGATCTTTCGTGACTTTGTAATCGCGAACTTAAATGTACCCAATCGTTAAGTCCAGTTAAACACAGAGAAGTGGTATTTGAAGAGAATAACTTACACGCATAACACAATGTGGCATCTTTGTACTTTGAGTAGAGTAACCACCTTCGTTCTTGACGTTCCCCATTCGTTAATTTTCTTAAATAATAATTTTCAGAAAAACTTCTGTTATTTTTATCTTTCGGAAAATCGTAGTTTTTTACTTGTATCACGCCATTTTGTATGATAGCCATTCTAAATTTATCAGTTATAATTTGAGACCAAGTACCAGGATCATTGATATCGACATTTTCGTCTTCGTCACTTTGAAGCTGCGGTCCTCGGAATAACTCATCTTGTTTGTTCGACGCTGACAAAAAATCCTCCATCTGTACGTTTCCCTCTGCTTCATGATTATCTTCCCATTCTACAGTTTTCGTATCATCGCTTTCCTCTTCATTAGGACGAGAGCTGGCTTTATGATGATCAGGATCGTTTTCGTGGATTTCGCGAGGCATAATTTCATTTCTGCGAGCTTGATCTTCCAGTAACTGTGAATTATGCGTTTCTTCAGTTTGTTGCACATTTTCGGTTTTTAAAAATTTTGCGAGGGAGTTCCTCTGTTTTTCCGTAATTTCTTCTCTCTTTCTTTTTTTTTTCAAATTATCAGAGCCACACATACACTTTCTTCCTGCATCTCTGTCTCTACTAGTCATGTTGCGAAATCAGGAAAGCTTTTGACACTGTTGCGCATGGAAGACTATTGTACAAATTGGAGCCGAATTGTATTAAGGGTAAGTTGCTACAATGAATAAAAGGATGGTTGAGTGGGAGAAGACAGAGGGTGGTAATTAATGGGTGCTGCTCTTCGTGGACTAATGTTATTAGTGGAGTCCCACAGGGTTCGGTGTTGGGTCCACTGTTGTTTTGTATATTTATCAATGATATTGATGAAGATATATCAGGCTTAGTGTCGAAGTTTGCAGATGATACAAAGGTTGGCAGGGTTGTTAATGACAGTAATGGCAGTGTGCTACTGCAACAGGATCTAGATAATTTGGGCAGATGGTCTAAGAAGTGGCAACTGAAGTTTAACCTTGACAAATGCAAAGTACTGCATATGGGTAGAAGTAACCCCAGAGAAACGTACCAACTGTGTGGTACTACCCTTAAGGTGGAAGAAAATTAAAAAGACCTGGGAGTAATTGTGCAGTCAGATATGAAGTTTTCTGAGCAATGCAGACAGGCTGCCAGGGCACGTCATGGGGTTTTGCCATGATATATAGGAATTTTGCTAGCAGGGAAAAGGAGGTGATTGTCCCTCTGTATAAGGCAATGGTCAGGCCATGCCTTGAGTACTGCGTACAGGTCTGGAGTCCTCATTTTAGGAAGGATGTAGATTTGCTTGAGCGTGTACAGAGAAGGGCAACAAGATTGGTGAGGGGAATGAAATGATCCCTCTTACCAAGAGAGGCTTAAGTTCTTCAAATTGCAGCAGCTGGAGACTAGGCACCTGCGCGGTGATCTGATTGAGGTGTATAAGGCCTTGAATGGATTGAGCACGCTGAATTCTGATGGGATCCTTCCACTTGTTCAGATTACGACCCTAAGGGGGCATAAAGTCAAATTAAGAAAAGACAGATGTAGAATAGATGTGCGGAAATTTGCCTTTAGCCAGCGGGTGGTTAATTGCTGGAACAAGCTTCCATTTGTCGTTGTGGAAGTTGATAGGTTAAATAAATTTAAGCAGGAATTGGACAGGCATTTGGAGGGAATTGTGTGATTTTTTTTCTTGGCTGATGCTGCATAAGCTCATACACTTAAATAAAATAAATTTTCTGTTTATACTCCGGGACGACCAAACGAGTTCACAAGATAGACAGAATACAAGAAACAACACCGTATTCACGGGCTTGAACCCCGGTCATTCAAGACACGTGTACTTATGCACCCGCGCGCCTGACCACTAGGCTACGGGGGCCTGTTTGCTTTCTTGCGTCACATGCCACTGCTGCTACTAATAGATACGAATATGTTATTTATTTTCACACTTCGCGAATCGCGATAAAAACGTACGATGTATGATCAGCTGTCATAATATATATATACTGTATATATATTCGTATTTGTGGGGAATATTTATTCAATAATTTCAAATGAAACTCCAATAAATTATTATATACTTATTATTTTTATTTGCAGGAGAGATATTTTAAATATATTTGAAAGAAAATATATTTTTCCGTGTTCTTTGGAGAATTCTTGGCGGGCTTTCAGATAATGTTAATAACAAGATTATTGACATTTTATTTCTTATGTATATTAAACATATGGCCATTTAATGGCGATGTCGCTAGATTTTGCGACAGTATTAAAAAAAAAAAAAAAATGAAACCATTTTTATTTCGCAAAATCAGTCAGCGGCGCGGGGCCTTCAGAAACGCTGGGCCTTGTGCGCTCGCACCGTTCGCACCCCCCTTGGGCCGGCTCTGATGATAAGAGCCCTGTCGATCAATTCGACCCGGGAAGGATTGTGCAAGGCTCAAGGGGTAGAATTTTTTTCAGCCTGGTCTGTACTTGTTAACAGGAGAGACTGCTTCTACAGGGATGGGATACACTTAAATAGAAAGGGTGCAAGAATATTTGCTGATGCTATCGAGGCAGTGTTAGGTGGGTCGGAAAACTGATAGCTTGGGGAGATACAAGGACTAATAGATTAACAGTAGCCACTGGCAGAGGTGAAAGTGATTCTTGCACTGCTTCTATTGGAATGAGCCGCAGCCTGGAAAATAAGATGCAGGATATTTCAGAGACTGCTGGGAATCATTGGGGTACAAATAAACACATAGGTTGTGTTAGGGTAGCTAAGAAAAAGAACAGGTGCATGTATACCTGCGTGTACACCAGTGCTAGGAGTTTAGTAAATAAATTTGATGAATTTGAGGTCTTGCTCAAAACATCAAAGGCAGATATTGTTGGGATTTCAGAGACGTGGTGTCACACAGATATAAGGAATGCAGAACTGGAATTTGGGGAGTACAATGTCTACAGAAAGGATAGACAGGGTAGGAAGGGAGGAGGGGTTATGCTAATAGTTAAGAAATACATAAAATCCAAGGAAGTGAAGACAGCCGACATTGCTGGACAGTGCAGTGTCGAGTCAGTTTGGTGTGACATAAGCATTGGGAGATCAAAATTGAGAGTAGGAGTGTGCTATAGGCCTAATGACTCTGATGAGTATAATAAGGAACTGTACAGGGAAATAGAGTGGGCCAGTAAATCAGAGAGTCTTATAATGGGGGATTTTAATTTCCCAGATATTGACTGGAATTTGGGGGCTGGTCACTCACACACTAGCAAGGCTTTTGTGGATTTATTCGATGATTGTTTTCTACATCATCATGTTCGGGAGGCAACTAGAGGGAGTAATACTCTTGATTTGATTATCAGTAGTGATTCTTCATGCATTAAGAATCTGCAGGTAAATGAACCACTAGGTAGCTTCCCTTTACCCCTAATGGTATAACTACCATTTACCCCTAATGGTATAACTACCATTAATGGTATAACTACCTTTACCCCTAATGGTATAACTACCATTAGGGGTAAAGGGAAGGGTTATTGCTTTCGTAAAGGCGACTACGATGGACTGAGACAATATTTAAATTCTATACAGTGGGACCAACTGATGATGTTACCAACAGCAAATTCAAAATGGGAAGCATTCAAAGAACTTATCTTGGAAGCCACTAGGCTTTACATACCAACTAAGAAATATTGTTCAAGGTTTAGGCCTAAGTGGATGTTAAATGAACTAATGAGACATATGGCTTAGAAGAAAAATGCATGGGATACATACAAATTAACACGTGACACAGAAGCCTATGATAGATACAAGTTGATCTGTAACCAAGTTGCAAAGGAGGTTAGGCAGACGAAGGCAGATTACGAGAAATCTTTGGCAAGGAATGCAAAGAAAAACAGCAAAGAGTTCTTTTCTTATGTAAACTCTAGAAGGAAGGGGATGAATCAGATTGGTCCACTTGATATCGATGGGTCAACTGTTGATGATCCTGCTCAGGTAGCTAACAAATTGAATGAATATTTTGCATCGACATTCACACATGAGGAGTTATTCAGCGAGGGGAATGCCAGAGGTGTATTCAACTCTGGCAGTAAGCTAGAGAATCTTGTAATAACTGAGAGTAAAGTGGAGGAGAAATTGTTGAAGATAAATACAAGGCAGCAAAGGATGTAAGCAAACCCTTAGCCATAATTATGAGAGCTTCCTTGGACTCTTGGGAAGTACCCATGGACTGGAGGTGTGCAAATGTGACCCCAACTCACAAAGGAGGATCAAAAGGCGACACAAGTAATTATAGACCTGTTAGTTTAACTTCTGTTCCTGGAAAATTAATGGAGGCACTTAAAGAAGCACTGCAGGATCATCTAGACAAGACTTCAGTTATAGCTGAGACACAGCATGGTTTTGTTAAGGGGAAGTCTTGCCTGACCAATTTGTTTGGATACTATGATGTAGTCACAAAAGAACTGAATGCAGGGAATAACTTTGATATTATATACTTGGATCTTAGAAAGGCTTTTGATACTGTTGCACATGGAAGACTGCTGCACATATTGGAGCAGTGTGGCTTTGGAGGCAAATTGCTGCTATGGATAAAGGGGTGGTTGAGGGGGAGAAAACAGAGAGTGGTAATCAATGGACCCTGCTCATTGTGGACTAATGTTATTAGTGGAGTCACTCAGGGTTCAGTATTGGGTCCATTATTGTTTTCTGTATTTATAAATGATATTGATGATGGTATAGCAAGCTTAATGTCCAAGTTTGCAGACGATACGAAGGTTGGCAGGGTTGTCAAGGACACTACTGACGCTATGCTACTGCAACAGGATCTGGAAAGGTTGAGCAGATGGGCTGAGAGGTGGCAAATGAAGTTTAACATTGACAAATGTAAAGTACTACATATGGGAAACAGCAACCCCAGAGCAACGTATCAACTCTGTGGTACTACACTGACAGTGGTAGAGAATGAAAGGGACCTGGGGGTGGTTGTGCAGGCCGATATGAAGTTCTCTGAGTAGTGCAGACGGGCTGCAAGAGTAGCTCATGGTGTATTGTCAATGATACATAGGAATTTTTCTAGCAGGGATAAGGAGGTGATTATTCCCTTGTATACGGCAATGGTCAGACCACACCTAGAGTACTGTATACAGGTCTGGAGGCCTCATTTCAAGAAAGATGTAGAGATGCTGGAACGAGTAGAGAGAAGGGCAACAAGATCAAGATTAATGAATGGAACAAAGGGGTGCTCTTACGATGAAAGGCTTAAGTTTTGCAAATTACAGTGTCTGGAGACTAGGCACCAGCGAGGTGATCTGGTAGAGGTGTATAAAGCCTTGAACGGTTTGAGCATGCTCAATGCTGATGGGATTCTTCCTCTTGCTCAGAATAATCACCTGAGAGGATATAAATTCAAATTGAGGAAAGACAGATGTAGGATAGACGTGAGGAAATTTGCCTTTAGCCAGCGGGTGGTTGGTTGGTGGAACAGACTTCCATCCCTTGTCGTGGAAGTTGATAGCCTAAATAAGTTTAAGGCTCAGCTGGACAGGTATTTCGAACGAACAGAGGGGTGAAGTGGAAGTGGTTATTTTTTATTTATTTATTTATTATTTATTTTATTTTTTTTTTGGGCTGATGCTGCATAAGCTTGCTTTCTTGCATCAAATGCCTCTACTAATGCTAATCCTAAGAATCAGGGTTATGTGGGCAATCATAATTTCTTGATTGGTGCTGATATCTTTCAAAAAGCTATCAGCACCAATTAGAAATTCTTCCTGGTCCGGATGTAACAACTTGACTCCATGGACAGATTTTCGTGAAATTTTTATTTGGACCTTTTAAAAAGATTCCTCGAAAGATTCCAAATTTCGATGATTTATTTTCTTTTCTTCTTTTTTCCTTGATGTAATTACTTGAATCCTACTAGGACTTTCATGAAATTTTATATTTAGACCTTTTAGAAAGAGTTGTGTTCAAACCGGGTTCCATTCCGGTCAGCAAAAAAAAACATGTATGGTTAGATTGGGCTTTAGAACACTACCAATGACCATTAGATGGTGAGAAAATGTTGCTTGATCTGACAAATCCCAGTTCCTGCTGTTTTCACGTGACGGGAAAACCAGATTATGGCGAAAACAGCATGAGGACGTGGACTCATCCTGCCAGTTGGTGGAAATGTAATTTAGTGTGGGAACTGTTTTCGTGTTGCATATTTGGTCGTTTGACACTAGTGGAGCAACATTCGGATGCCACATAGTATCTGGAAATTGTTACGAGCGGGCGCATTTAAAAGTTACCGCTGACAGTTACAGGCTCCGCAAAAACGATAAGTGTTTGCCTTTTATTTACATGATTGTTGTTTTATATTGTACTTAATACGTAGTCATATAGTTATAGTTACGCTGGTTATTTTTTATTTTAATTTAGATAAAGAGTTTTTGTGGATTTTACTTACGATAGGTAAAACCGTTATTTTTGTTCGATTTTTGTAGCCATTGTTTTTGTATATAGGGAATTCAAAGTTTTTGTAGGGAATTCAAATTTTTTAATTGAGGTAGCTCTAACGCATAATTATATAGTAATACGCTTCACTGTTTCTATTTCATAGTTTCTATTCAAATACTACTGACATTTAATTTATTGATTTTATTAATTTAAACTACCATGCCCCGAACTAGAGCAGCAAAGCAACGGGCACAAAGTGGCAGGAGTGTTGTGACTCGGGGGAGAACTGAGGGGGGCGATTCTCCAACGCGTCACAGCCTAAAAAAATGTGCAACTTGTGAAATGTTTGCCGAACTCTCTGGAACGGAACATGATATTGCCATGGGGGATGTCTTTGTGTGTGCGCGATGTAAGGAGTGTAAGGAAATCAGGCGACAACTCAGCGTTGTTATGGGCCTATATGAGAGTTTGAAGGACAGGGTGGATGCCCTCGAAGGAAATAAATTGAGGGGCCCATCAAGCTCTCAGCTGCCCACATCAACGCCAGAGCTTGCACTTGGTCATCACGCAACACAGCGGCAACCCCCAAGGCAGAATGCGCTGGTCCCACAGGAACTATTAGTTGTTGGTGACTCTATTGTCAGGGAAACGGGGAACATGCTATGTAAAAAGGATAGGTGGAACAGGACCAGGGTATGTCTGCCAGGGGCAAAGGTTGATGACGTTGTAGAGCGGATATCATCTTTCAAGGGCACAAAAGGTGATATAGTTGTACACGTTGGCACTAATGATATTAAGAGTAGGAGACCGGCAGAATTACTCAACAAGTACAGGTCACTGTTGAAAAAAAGCCGAGAATTAGGGTTGAATTTGAAAGTGTCTGCAATTCTGCCCAGACACGATAGGAGGGAGTATATGATGAGAGCCTTGTCGATCAATTCGGCCCTGGAAAGATTGTGCAAGGCTGAAGGGGTAGAATTTTTTTCAGCCTGGACTGTACTTGTTAACAGGAGAGATTGCTTCTACAGGGATGGGATACACTTAAATAGAAAGGGTGCAAGAATATTTGCTGATGCTATCGAGGCAGTGTTAGGTGGGTCGGAAAACTGCTAGCTTGGGGGGATACAAAGACTAATAGTTTAACAGTAACCGCAGGCAGAGGTGAAGGTGATTCTTGCACAACTTCTATTAGAATAAGAAGCGACCTGGAGCGAGGGGTGTTGGGGGTTTCAGGGACGGATGGCAGTCATCCTGGAATAGTTGGGTATATGGGATGTGTTAGGGTAACAAGGAATAGGCATAGGAGCATGTATGCTTGCATGTATACCAATGCTAGAAGTATAGTAAATAAATTTGATGAATTTGAAGTGTTGGTCAAGACATCAAAGGCGGATATTGTTGGGATAGCAGAGACGTGGTGTCACAAAGATATAAGGAATGCAGAACTGGAATTTGGGGAGTACAATGTGTACAGAAAGGATAGACAGGACAGAAAGGGAGGAGGTGTTATGCTGTTAATTAAGAAAAACATAAAATCAAAAGAAGTGCATCCAGTTGATATAGATGGACAGTGCACTGTTGAGTCAGTTTGGTGTGACATAAGCACTGCAAAAGCAAAAATAAGAGTAGGAGTGTGTTATAGGCCTAATGACTCGAATGAGTACAATGAACAATTGTACAGAGAAATAGAGTGGGCCAGTAAATCAGAATGTCTTATAATGGGGGATTTTAACTTCCCAGAGATTGACTGGAACTTGTGGGTTGGTCACTCACACACTAGTCAGACTTTTGTGGATTTATTGGATGATTGTTTTCTGCAGCAGCATGTTCGAGAGGCAACCAGAGAAAGTAATACTCTTGATCTGGTTATCAGCAGTGATCATTCGTGTATTAAGAATTTGCAGATAAAGAAACCACTAGGTGGCAGTGATCACAGTGTGCTGAAGTGGGATTTACTCAAAGAGGTAACTACCGTCAGGGGTAAAGGAAAGGGTTTTTGCTTCCGTAAAGGGGAGTACAGTGGTCTCAGACAGTTTTTAAATTCTGTACAGTGGGATCGACTGACGATGTTACAAACAGTAAATTCTAAGTGGGAAGCATTCAAGGAATTAATCGTGGAAGCTACTAGACTTTTCATACCGATGAAGAAATATTGTTCAAGGTTTAGGCCTAAATGGTTATCAAATGAACTAATGAGACTCGTGACAGAGAAGAAAAATGCATGGGATGCATATAAATTATCAGGCGACGCAGAAGCCTGTAGCAGATATAAGCTAGTCTGTAATCAGGTCACAAAGGAGGTTCGGCAGGCAAAGGCGGATTACGAGAAATCTTTGGCAAAAGATGCTAAGAAAAACAGCAAGGATTTCTTTACTTATATAAACTCTAAAAGGAAGGGGCTGAATATGATTGGTCCACTTGACATCGATGGTTCGACTGTTGATGATCCTGCTCAGATAGCAAACAAACTGAATGAGTATTTTGCATCTACATTCACACGTGAGGAATCATTACAGTTTGAAAATGGAAGAAGGTTATCAAATTGTAGCAGTGTGCTTAATGATTTTGTAATAACTGAGAGCAAGGTGGAGGAGAAATTGTTGAAGTTAAACATAAGAAAGGCACCTGGGGCAGATGGGATCTATCCAGTTATATTAAAGGAGGCGGCAAAGCAACTAAGCAAACCCTTAGCCATAATTATGAGAGCATCCTTGGATTCAGGGGAGGTTCCCACGGACTGGAGATGTGCAAATGTATCCCCAATTCACAAAGGAGGTTCGAAGGGTGACACGAATAATTACAGACCAGTTAGTTTAACTTCTGTTCCGGGTAAAATAATGGAGTCACTGGTTAAAGATGCATTGCAGGATCATCTAGACAAGACTGCAGCAATAATTCAGACACAGCATGGGTTTGTTAAGGGAAAGTCTTGTCTGACAAATTTGATTGGTTATTATGATGTGGTCACAAAGGAACTGGATGCAAAAAATAATTTTGATATCGTATACTTGGATTTCAGGAAAGCTTTTGACACTGTTGCGCATGGAAGACTACTGTACAAATTGGAGCAGAATGGTATTAAGGGTAAGTTGCTACAATGGATAAAAGGATGGTTAAGTGGGAGAAGACAGAGGGTGGTAATCAATGGGTGCTGCTCTTCGTGGACTAATGTTATTAGTGGAGTCCCACAGGGTTCGGTGTTGGGTCCACTGTTGTTTTGTATATTTATCAATGATATTGATGAAGGTATATCAGGCTTAATGTCGAAGTTTGCAGATGACACGAAGGTTGGCAGGGTTGTTAATGACAGTAATGGCAGTGTGCTACTGCAACAGGATCTAGATAATTTGGGCAGATGGGCTAAGAAGTGGCAACTGAAGTTTAACCTTGACAAATGCAAAGTACTGCATATGGGTAGAAGTAACCCCAGAGAAACGTACCAACTGTGTGGTACTACACTTAAGGTGGTAGAAAATGAAAAAGACCTGGGAGTAATTGTGCAGTCAGATATGAAGTTTTCTGAGCAATGTAGACAGGCTGCTAGGGCAGGTCATGGGGTTTTGTCAATGATATATAGGAATTTTGCTAGCAGGGAAAAGGAGGTGATTGTCCCTCTGTATAAGGCAATGGTCAGGCCACGCCTTGAGTACTGCGTACAGGTCTGGAGGCCTCATTTTAGGAAGGATGTAGATTTGCTTGAGCGTGTACAGAGAAGAGCAACACGATTGGTGAGGGGAATGAAGGGATCCTCTTACCAAGAGAGGCTTAAGTTCTGCAAATTGCAGTGGCTGGAGACTAGGCACCTGCGCGGTGATCTGATTTAGGTGTATAAGGCCTTGAATGGGTTGAGCACGCTGAATTCTGATGGGATCCTCCCACTTGTTCAGAATACGAACCTACTGGGACATAAGTTCAAATTAAGAAAGGATAGATGTAGAATAGATGTGCGGAAATTTGCCTTTAGCCAGCGGGTGGTTAATTGCTGGAACAAACTTCCATCTGTCGTTGTGGAAGTTGATAGGTTAAATAAATTTAAGGAGGAACTGGACAGGCAATTGGAGGGTATGGTGTGATTTTTTTTTTTTTTTTGGCTGATGCTGCATAAGCTCCTACACTTGCTTTCTTGCATCAAGTGCCACTACTACTACTACTACTACTACTACTACTACTACTACTGCATCCCTTCATCGGTGCTGCGTATCCATCTGCGAATGAAGTAATAATAAAATCGCAGGCCTAGGATTATGCAAAACGTTCCAGGAACATGAGAGTGAATTCTGCTTACTGCAATGGCTTCCCCATTCAGCAGATCCCTATCCAATTGAACACCTATGGGATGAGGTAGAAGGATCTTTTCAGAGTAAAGATCCACAACCATACAATTAGCTACAACTCTGAAGAGAAATTAAGTCAACATCTCTATAGCGCGTTTTCAACACCTTATTAAGTCCATGTCACAATGAATACAGGCAATTCTGAGGACTAAAGGGGGAGGGCTACTCTCTATTAGGTAGGTGTACCTAAGTGGTCAAACAATTACAATTATTACAATAATTGCAATATTACAATGTTACAATTTATTTATATACAGTACTTGGGTAAAAATTATTTAGATTATATAAACAGCAAACATTTGATTATATAAATTACAAATTTCGAAAACAAAATGAAAGTAATTAAACAGAAAAAAAAAACAAAACAATTTAGTGTAAAACCCGCTCGTATGTATTAATGTTCTATATTATGTTCACCTATTACATGATAAATACCAAAATTTAAAAATAATAAAATAAAAATCCAAATAATCTTAGGCCACAAAATGCACAACTCCAGTGGCCCAGAGTATTTATATAGATCCCGTCTTTTGATTTGATTAAACTTTTTTTACTTATATTTTTTTTATTAAGACAATTTTCTTACACGATCATCTTTCATGTTAAACTTGTTACTGAATTTTCAAAATTATATATATATTTTTTACAACTTATATACGACCAGGGACAAGGTTATGCTATCAGGGACCAGAAGCACAGAGTCAGTATGTGTGCCCTTACAGACACCTTCCCTCGGAACCATTTCCTAAGGCTCCCCTTTGGCGAGGATCCTGAGCTAGCATCTGATGTGCCTGTTACAATCTCCAATTCTGGAATTTTTACCTCAAAATCCTCCCCCTAAATCATCTCAATTTAGTCTACACAGATTACCATCCCAAAAGGTCATACAATTAAATTAAATATCTTTTTGGTGACAGAAAATTCATTCGTCTGTCAGTGGAATTGGTGATGGAGATTTAAAGATGCCGACATGCATCTTGCAGTAATACAAGGACACTTTTCACTTATAAATTTCTCTTTAGGAAATGACATTTCTGCGGCTCTTCCCACGCCATTTACGAATGGAGGCTCGTGTGCTCTTCGACAACCGTCAAAGCAGCTATCCGATCTCTCTCCTCCTACAGCAATAGAACTGGTGGTATGGTAGTTTCACCACTGTAAATATGATTTATAAGGCAAGCCTGAAATTCGTAATCGAATATTGGTTACCAGACTCATTGTTAACTGTTACGTTGATAAAACATTTGCAATACAGCAGTCTCCGCGAGTAGCACAGCCGTCATAAACCACCCACACCTCATGGAAAAACCTGAGTTCGAATTCCGTCAATAACCCAAGAATTTTTTTTTTTTTTTTATTTTCACAATATGACTGAGTTAGTCGATCTCAGGCGAGGGTTGTATGGTTTTTCCTCTAGAAACCTCTGGTTTTTCTTTTTTTTTTTTTTTTTTTGTCCAGCAAACAACACTCCGACCTAACTATTCGCACAATTACAGATACAATATACTGACGGCCATATAGCTGTGATTGCTTTAGCACTTAACGCACACACACACGTAACATAACCCAAGAAATAAAATAGTTACTACGAAGTTGGGAAATTCTCTGGTCCCTTCGGTCGCGGTGAAGTACAGGGTAGTTATAAAGTCCCTTCCCATTTTTAAAAATTAATAATCCGAAAACATTACAATGCAAAAAATCACCTTTCGATCGTACCGAAAGGCGATTTTTTGCATTGTAATCAGAATGTGGAATTTTTTTTAACAATAAAAAATTCGTTGGAACTTAAACACCACAGGAGCGCAAAACGATTAATTAAAAAAATAACACGAAAGAAAATTTTCACCAATCTTTATTAATGATCGAATCTCAACGTTGTTTTCCAATAAGCAGTCAAGAGGGAGAACTGTTCTCACAGATGCCTTTAATTTCTCTAATGAAAAGTTCACTACTTCTCGAATTGCGTCCTTCAAATATGAGAGTTGCTGTACGTCATCAATCCTTGGAATCACTTCTTGTAATGCTGACGGACGACAACTTCTAGGCTTTCTTCTTCTAGGCTTACATTTAATACGGTTCTTCTCGAACAAGAAGGCGTTGAGACATATTTCGTCTTTGATACGCCCCAAGGGCTACAATAACACAATCGTCATTTTTGTAATAAACTTTAATTTAAATGACTTTTATCTTTAGGCAATATTTTAAAATGAATTTGACTGAACTCGGTTACTTAAATTAAGTTTACAGCTTCAAGCTTTTTTATTTTGACGACGAAGAAAAGATCAATAAGAGTAAACACTCGAATTCTTTGATCTCAGAGTCATTTCTTTTTATAACGAAAGTAAAATATTAATTATTTTTCGGAGTAAATAAAAGACCCTCTGGTGGAAAAATTTTCAAACTAATTTTATTGTTAAAAAAAAAAATCCCCCTATACTGATTACAATGAAAAAAAAATTTTTTTTTTCGATACGACTTATAGTTTTCCAGTTATTAATTTTTAAAAGTGGGAAATGACTTTATAAACACCCTGTTGACATTTTAGTTTCACTTCCTTACCTTACAGTTTTTATTCCGTGTATGTTGAAATGTATTTTTATCAGCCATGACAAAGCATCTTTGACTTGTCATAAATTTTTCTGCTTGCATTGGTTTTTCATTCGTCTGTCATTCGTTTTATCATCACAAGATTTGAGTTTACCATCTGGTTGCCTACTTACAAATTCATCCTGGTCAGCAAACACTTGCCTTTAATAAACAACATACACAGCAGATTACCCATTAATGTTTACCCATTAATGATTATTATGACCATGAAGAATCTCAGTTTTAATAATGTTTTAAGGAAACGAAAAAAAAGTCAAGGTTGATAACAAATAATGAATATTTTCAGTTTAGACTTCTCTTTCATGACGAAACATCTGATATACAGCATATCATCTTTAAAATGAATGGAGATTTTTGTCAAACAACCACATTGTACATTCGGATCGAAGACCGACGCCAGCAATAGAACTAGTAGCTACTCTACTCAATGAGATGTGTTGTTATGGTAACAATGCAGGGTGCACATCAAGGAAGGCAGTACTGTACTTCTAATCAGTTGACTTCAAATTAGCGACATCTCAGAACATTAACAGTAGCGTTCAATATCTAAATGTGAATATAAGGTTCGCGTTATTCAGAATTTATTTACAATATGTTAAGATTAAAATAGCTTTAACTCTATTGTATTTTACAATTAACTGAAAGTGCTGATTAAATACATTATGGTTCTAATTGTTCGTTTATTTATTTTTTTTTATTATTTTTTTCCCCGCAAAAATGCAAAAAAAAAAAAAAAAAAACTGGAAGAGAACGGAAAACTATTAACTGCTAAATAACAAATTAGCAACTAAATAATATAAGACGGACAAAGCTGAAGTCTTTTCAATACAGGATTTTTGTCTCTGACTGCATAACGAAAATTAGAAAATAAAATAAAATAAATAACAAATATAACTTAGGTTTTTGGTATTGGTTTAAGTGCTAAAATGCATACAGCTTACAAATTAAAAATTTGGAAACTGTCTGCACTTGAACCAAAAAAAAAAAAAATTCTTAACATTCCATTTTAAAAGTTAATGAAAGGATTGCGGCTAAATTTTGGCATAAATAAAAAAAAGACATCGGTAGACAGATACGTGTAAACAAAGATGCAAATGGTCAGCAATCATTCTAGAGCGAAATTCTGATTTTTAAAAGTCTATTCTTGAAAATGTTTGTTCATATATGTACAGGAGTGAGCAAAATAATGGACACACCTGTAATAAGAGTTACAGGTGTGCACTAATATAGTGTTCGGCTAGCCTTTGCTTTTAAAATTTGTATTCTACGTGGAATACATTCAAATAAATCTTGAACTTTCTTAAGAGGAATATCAAACCATTCTTCATGGAGGAACGTTTCAAGCTCATTGAGTGATTTCCATTCCATTTATTTACACACACAATTTTATGTACATTCTCATGTTTGTAAAATTATATGAGAAGCTTACCTCAATATAATACGTAGAACACTTCCGTATGATACTCTCCAGCAATTAAAACGAAAAAATTGCAAACCTTACATAACAAATAATGTAATGTAAGATTTGCGATTTTTTTCATTTTAATTACTGGAGAGCATCA
The DNA here is from genome assembly GCF_048544385.1 of Mastigoproctus giganteus. NCBI lineage: Eukaryota > Metazoa > Arthropoda > Arachnida > Uropygi > Thelyphonidae > Mastigoproctus > Mastigoproctus giganteus. The sequence goes on from NC_143580.1 coordinate 208,281,569, forward strand.
TACGGAAGTGTTCTACGTATTATATTGAGGTAAACTTCTCTTATTATTTTACAAATATTGATATCAACGTAGAACATATTAAGCATTACAGCTCTGGTTCATACTATCAAAGTACATTCTCATGATATACATACAATTTTTATACAAGATTATATACAGTTTTATACACATTATCATATATATATAATAGTAATCAAGGTACTGTGTGTGTGTGTGTGTGTGTGTGTGTGTGTGTGTGTGTGTGTGTGTGTGTGTGTGTGTGTGTGTGTGTGTGTGTGTGTGTGTGTGTGTGTGTTTCTTGTATCGGGGTAGCTCCTAGGCGTTAGCCCATCTCCACCTTTGTACTCCGTTATGGTGCAGAAACTCTGCATAATGGGCCTGAAACAGTGTAAGTGTATGTGCATAAATATTAATGCGTGTTGGTTTGTTTGTGTCAGGCCACTTTGCCACCAGGGTGCAGCCAATACATGGACAGCTGCTGCTGCTGGAGCCCATCCCTAGCACCGGGCCTGGGTCAACTGTTATCCTGTCCTGTACCGGTGCAATTACCACCGAAAATCTCGCACCCGCCAGAGGTAGTGCAATACTGGCGGGTGCTTCCTTGAGTGATGAAAGGGAAGGAAATCTGCTTCTCACTCTCCTCTCCAAACATGCCCACAGTGGTTCAATATCGTTTAAGTCTGGTCTGGTTATTGTGCACGCCATGGAGATGCTTATCCTCAGTTTCATACTCCTCAAACCAAGATTGGACACATCGGCTTTGTGTACTGGAGCATTATCATCTTGAAACATCGTTTGTGGGAAACAATGTTTGCACCAGGGGATGTACTTGGTCACTCAAAATATCAAGATAGTCAGTGGCAGTAATTCGCCTGCTCACTGTTATGATAGGACCTAAAGAATACCTAGATATTGCAGCCCAAATGATTATTGATTCTATTCTCCTCCATATTTGATAATTGGCACAAGACAGTCAGAGTGACGAGCTTCCTTTGGCACTCGCCAAATGTAAACTCTCCCTGATGTTGAAAAGATTCTTCTGGAAAAATGACGTTTCCAATCATCAAGTGTCCAGTTCTTCAGCTCCTTGCAATGGTGCAAGGAGCTGAAAACTTACACCGGGTGAAAATGAATTGAGTTCGAGTTACGTCGATGGCGGTTAAATTTTTATGGGCCTTTTTCTCAACAAGGCTAAGTTACTCGGTGTGAGGCATGAGTAGCATGGTTTTTCCACTGGAAAATCGGGTTTCTCGTTCAACTTACAGACATTATACACAATGCAATATAGCCGTAGTCGCTGATGCTCCTAAAACCCTACTACAACAACAACTGACTTCACTGTAGCACACCATATCTTTATATTCTGCCTCAGTTTCTAATAAAAAAGATGCTGAAATCGACAATGGTTTATTGCAGATTTCTTAATGTGCGTTCTCGCGTCCGCTTATTATGTATTTAGTAAAACATAATAAGCGAATGCGTAAAACATAATAGTAAATAATTATTAAACTAATTATTTATTTAGTTTTTATTTATTTGTTTATTTCTTCTCCACTTTGCTCTCAGTTATTACAAATGATTTCGTAATAATTGAGAGCAAAGTGGAGGAGAAATTGTTGAAGTTAAACATAATGGATACTGTGATGTGGTCACAAAGGAACTGAATGGAAAAAATAATTTTGATATCATATACTTGAATTTCAGGAAAGCTTTTGATACTGTTGCACATGGAAGACTACTGTACAAATTGGAGAGATATGGCATTAAGAGTAAGTTGCTACAATGGATAAAGGGATGGTTGAGTGGGAGACGACAGAGAGTGGTAATCAATGGACACTGCTCTTCGTGGACAAATGTTATTAGTGGAGTTCTCCAGGGTTCGGTGTTGGGCCAATTGTCGTTTTTGTGTATTTATCAATGATATTGATGAAGATATATCAGGTTTAATGTCCAAGTTTGCAGATGATACAAAGGTTGGCAGGGTTGTTAACGACAGTAAAGACAGTATGCTACTCCAACTGGATCTAGATAAGTTGGGCAAATGGGCTGAGAAGTGGCAACTGAAGTTTAACATTGACAAATGCAAAGTACTGCATATGGGTATGTGGACATGTGTTTATGTAAGGGGCGGCTCCTAGAACGTCAGTTGAACTCCGCCTCGTATCTCTGTGAAGAACAGAATCACTACAAATTGGCCAGAAATGTGTGTGACGGAGGTTTGTGTGTATTATGTGTGTGTTCTGTTGTTGTGTCTGACCGCTTGGCTACCCAGAAGCATCAGTTACCTGGACAGATGATTCTGGGTACTCGTCCACACCACGGGAAGGTGGGCCAGTTCCAGTAGATGGGACACCTATGGTCTCAGAGTATGATACAACAAAAAAAAAAAAAATTCTTTCTCTGGGGCCTACTCTAGAGGGGAAAAAAAAAAAAAAAAACCCGAAATGCATATGGGTAGCAATAACCGAAGAGAAACGTACCAACTGTGGTACTACACTCAGGGAAGTGGAAAGTGAAAAAGACCTGGGGAATATTAAATTCGCTGTGCAGTGCAGACGGGCTGCCAGGGCAGGTCATGGAGCCTTGTCAATGATATATAGGAATTTTGCTAGCAGGGACAGAGAGGTGATTATCCCGTTATACACGGCAATGGTCCGGCCACACCTAGAGTACTGTGTACTCTAGTACACAGTCTGTGTACTGTAGTGTACAGGTCTGGAAGCATCATTTTAAGAAGGATGTAGAGTTGCTAGAACGAGTATAAAGAAGGGCAACAAGATTGGTGAGGGGGAACAAAGGGGTGCTCTTACCAAGAAAGGCTTAAATCCTACAAATTGCAGCGCCTGGAGAGTAGGCACCTGCGAAGTGATCTGATTGAGGTGTAGAAGGCCTTGAATAGCTCGAGCAAGTTGAACGCTGATGGGATTTTTTTTTTTTTTTTTTTTTTTTGCTGATGATAAGCTTGCTTTCTTGCATTGTATGCCTCTTTTAATGCACAGCAGATTAAGGTATTACTTCGTCATACGTCGCTATTATCAAGTAAGGTGAACTATGCATGTGCTGCAACCATATTGTTGTCGGACATCAGTTGGCCATTAAAGAAAGATTGAAACCTAAGAGTGGTACCCGAAGAGTAAATGCCTCTCGTTTGGAGTGTCCTTTGGCTTTGGGTTAAGCCTATTTAAGATAAACTTAATGTAAATATTAATCTAAACAATGATTAATTTGGCAATTTTATGTTTTATTTATTTTATATCCTCTTTAAATTTTTATTTGCTTTTTTAAATAAAAAAAATTACTATTAGTTTTTTTACAGTCGTAAGAAACCCTGTATATACACACACATCACAGGCAAAGTACTGAAGTTTCTTACATTCTTTCTTCAGAACAGAACCATCCAAATGTACATAGGAAAGCAAAAGTATACTAGACAAATACAAACAGGCGTTCCACAAGGAGGAGTCCTGTTTGGAATTCTTTTTCACAGCCATCATTTACCCGCTAACACACATTAGAACAGATATGATATCATATGCAGATGATTTAAAGATCTTAACAAAAATTAATTCGACCGAGGAAGCAGAAGACACCACAGTAACTATCAACAAGACCTTATCCGAAGTACAGCAATACCTCACGAAATTTTACCTGCAAGTGAACCCTGAGAAATCTGCCATCATGGTATTCTCACTTAAATCCACACCAACTTAATTAATTCGGCCTGCGATTGACGGAATCCTGATCCCCTGCGTCGAAAAGCAAAGAGATCTGGGTGAGATCTTCAACAGAAAATTAAGATTCTATCACTATGTAGAAGAACTCTGTGCTAAATTCAACAAGAAACGGTGGGTTGCCAAGCAGCACTTGCTTGATTCCCTTCTACTTTTGACTTTCTCTCTCTCTCTCTCTCTCTCTCTCTCTCTCTCTCTCTCTCTCTCTCTCTCTCTCTCTCTCTCTCTCTCTCTGAGGGAAACTCTGGATTTTTTTTTTTTTAAATATATATACACATTCAAAACATAAACCTGATAAAAATGTATATCAGGATGATGATTTTCGGAAGTGTATTGTATGGAGTAGAGTTGTGGGGCTCGGCTGCAAACACCACAATTAAACCATTAAAAGCCGCAGAATACTGGCTCCTGAAGTGGGCAACATGGACGTGTCATCTTCCACCACAGCAACACACAACAACAACGTTTTCAGCATTCATGCACGAGAGAAGACTCATCTTCACTGTAAAAATGATTGCAGGAAGAGTCTCAGCGTCCAACATTTGGGACACCGTTTGCTGGCGGATCCCTCAACCAGCTCTCCACTCCACTCCCAAGCTTCTTGCTCTTCATTCGGGATTATATTTTAAAGATCGGTTCATCCCTTATCAGAAGCTCCATCTAGTCCAATCCCTGGATGCTGACTTGTTTAAAATAATAGATGATAAAAAGTATAGACGGCTCGTCCTAGATCGGCACGTGGTCTCCACAACTACCAACTGATCTCAGATCGTTATGGCTGGGCACGAATCTCATAGAAAACCGGACTCAAGGAAACTATCTTTTGTTATCGCAATTTGTATTATTTTAGTTATTTATATTTTGTATTAGTTTTCCTTCCAAGTCAATAATTATCTGCTATGAGAACTTTACATATATATATACATATATATATATATATATATATATATATAATCTGGCTATAATTTAATCTTTATACTCCCGGCGAGGTTATCTCTGCCGCTTGTTAATCCCTGGCATGATGCCGTGAAGGGTATTGTAGAGTATTGGTACCTGCGTGTACCGGTGAACCTTACAGTAAAGATCTTATTTACAATAAACAAATTCGTTTATTGAAATATTAAAAATTAAAAAAAAAAAAAAAAAACAGATAAAATAAACAGTTTAGTTTGAAATTTGTTTTTAACATTATAAACTTCATTATTGTAAATATTTTTGCTGCACAGAATTTTTTGTCCATTTTCACGTTTCCTTTCTTATTTCTTCTTATACGCTTGTAGTTAGGGCCTATCCGAACACACATAGCAGTTGCCATAAGAACATTACATATTGCTCCTTGAAGATAGGAGATCGCTTTGTGCATAAACAATTGGTTGGCATGCAACGTTGTGCACATAAACACTCTGTAATGGAATGAACCACGCTATTTCAAAATTACAACTGCAACACGCACATAGAAACTCGTTGGCCGGTTCTTTCCAGTTTGTTCACATCTAGTGGTTTACTGTATTACTGTAAAAGGGAGTGAGGCGAACATATCGAGCATCTATTATCGAACAGTCATCCCGGGGTTCTTGTAGCACACCTTGTTCTTAGGAATGACGCAGTGGTGAAGTAATGGCGATATAAACCATACAATGGCATGAAATCTGTCTAGAGTTATAAAGCAGGGAGTAGCCAGCATTATTTTATAGACTGAGTATGCGGTGTATGGGAAACTCGTCCAAGATTTCGTTACTCAGCGTTTTAAAAGAACCGAATCTAATCTAAGAATCTCAACGAAATGAAATTTTAGATGAAATAAAAAAATTTCATTGAATTACGATGAAACATATATATATATATATATATATATATATATATAAACCTGTAACAAACATTAATTGAAACAAAAAAAAGATGTTGGTGAAATGCAATATCATCAGAGGATGTGTATTTAAATTTGAACATTTATTTATCTATTTTTAATTTCTTTTAATAACTACTATTAAAAAATATGATAGTATATATACAGGGTGTCCTTGAAATCAACGTCAATTTTTATTGAGGGAATGGTTCATTAAAATATAAGAAAAGCCTGCACTCTGAAATAGGAGCAATGGGTTTTGAGTTAGAGCGTTAAACAGATTAGTGACGTCATTTCCTCTTCTAGAGTTTTAAGTATAATAGTAAATTAATAAAAAGCAATCTTTATGAAAAAGCTTCCTTTAATTAGAAACGTTTTATGTAAAATACGTTTTTATTTTAACTATTACTGAGTATCTGAATAATGTTATTTGTACTATACATGTTTAATCCAATATACATGTAATATACCTATAATATAAACTTATTATTATTATTAGCCATATGGTGCAAGGAAGCCTGAGGCTTATGCTGCACCAGCCAAAAAGAATTCCCGAGTTACCCTGAGAGAGAGAGAGAGAGAGAGAGAGAGAGAGAGAGAGAGAGAGAGAGAGAGAGAGAGAGTCAGAAGTAGAAAGGAATCACCAAGAAAGAGAAGAATGATGATATCCAGCTCGGGATATCCAGCCAAGCCCATACTCACCAGATGTGAGCCCCTCATGTTAAATCCAGAAAAATAAATGTTCGCTGATTAAAATTTAGCTATGAACTGAAGCGAATTTTATTAAGTACTGCAATCAAACTGAAGCATGATCAAAATAAATATTCCAAAAAAGGTTCGAAATGAGTGCAGTGTAACAGGGGACAGCTTTAACGCGGCTTATGAAGAAATCCCGTACACGTGCATGTAGCACTGCGTTGTTTTTAATAGCAGCGGCAGCTTCGTGGATGCGATTCAACAAATGATTTCGGCTTAACCTCCGTGGCGTAAACAATTTGTTTGATGTGACCACACACATAAAAATCCAACGTATTTTAAGGTCAGAGAGCGTGGCGGCAAGTAATGATCTTATTATCGCCCAAAATGTGAAAGCGCTCCGTCATGCTGAAACCACATACTGCACGTACATTTAAAGGAACATCTTCCAGAAGTGTTGACAATGACCTTTGGAAAAAAAAACAAAAAAAAAAACTGCAAGTAATGATCAGCGTTTAGGCGGGCAAAGAACTCATGATGAATTAAGTTCCCAGGGGCTCACATCTGGTGAGTATGGGCTTCGCACACCCAGGGTTCTGAGCTAGAGTTCTCTTTCTTGGTGATTCCCTTCTTTCTCTCTCAGATTAACTCAGAATTTTTTTTTTTTTTTGGCTGGTGCAGCATAAGCCTCAGGCTTTCTTGCACCATATGGCTAAAAATAATAATAATAAGTTATCTCCTACAATGCCGGCCAGCATAGTGACGCTAAACTCCACGTGGAAACGGGATTGCCGAATGATGTGAGGATTTTCCACAGAAATTTTCAACATATATTTTTGTTGGCTCCTGGGATGGGTTCGAAGTTCAATTTCGATTTTATAGCTTTTTCTTTCCAGCTTCCCCCCTACAGAAATATTACTATAAATTTGGAAAGCTGGTTCATTCACCCCAGGTGCTCACATCTGGTGAGTATAGGCTTGGCACACTCAGGGTCCTGAGCTGGATATCATCATTCTCCTCTTTCTTGGTGATTCCCTTCTACTTTTGACTCTCTCTCTCTCTCTCTCTCTCTCTGAGGGTAACTCTGGATTTTTTTTTTTTTTTTGTCTTGTGCAGCATAAACCTCAGGCTTCCTTTGCACAATATGGCTAATAATAATAATAATAATAATAATAATAATAATTTCAAAATTTAATGCTTACTTAGAGTATTTTAGGAATCTTTGTAACAAATTTTCATGTCTATGGATTGACTTATATTATTATAAATTATGAATTGATACTATTTACTAACGCGCATAGGTGGTAGATGACTTTCATCAACCGGTGAAATACCACCACTTTACTTATTGGAGGCTTGAAGTGGTGAAAGCCATGTTTAGTCTCTAGGGCAAAGTTTCCGGCACCCCCCCCCATACTTCTCCTTCAACCCATGCACGGTACTAAGTACTATAGGTTTTGATACCTTTCGTGTTTGGGGGTTTCATAAAAAAAAATAAAATAAAATAAATATATATAAATAAAACACTGCGTACGCTAACTTGGTCTTCCTACAAAGGACACCGTCCTTAGAACCACGCATTTACAGACGAGCCACACAGAAACCTCATTGTTTGGGCGATACATAAAACAGGGAAAACATCAAAATTGGGGGGGGGGATAAGTGATTATAATTCCGTTTTGCTTGCTTACGGAAAGGAAAACTCAAGATTTCAGTATAAAAATCCTAAAGCCAATGAGAGTCGTCCACTTGGTTCGATAGAACCGGTTTTTAAAAGTTATGAGTTACTGTTTCGAGAAGTACTTAAGGAGAAAATGTGGATCGAAGCCAAATTTTTATATGTTTATTCTTGGGCAGGGGCATATAATGGTATCCGTGAACCTGGGTGAATGGTTGGTTAGATTCCATTATTAGAGTTATGTTATACCGCTTAAATTCTTTGGGAATGCATCCGTTCTTCCGACATGAAGGGGCTCCCCCTTCTATGTCGGGGACATGGGTGCGTCACATTCAGTGCACTCCTCTTTTCCATTTTCTTGGGAAGGTTTTATTAAATTAAGTTAGATTATTCAGAAACACTGTTATAAAAATGGTGCAGCAACTCAGATCTTTTTCAAATTTTTAGGTGTTATTTAGGGACCTATAGTACAAAGGTCACTCTTAGGGACCTTTGTAGTATATTTCATATCGATGGATTAAACCTATATTCACTGTGCACGATACCCTTTAAAAAAATAATTCTGCACACATCGCTAACCATCACAAGGTGAACACTTTTTTCGTAAACAGTTTTTGAATATGGCCAAGAAGTTTTAACCCCTGAGGCAAATTATCTGCAATGCGTTCATTACGTAACTTGTCCGGACAGACGCAGCTCTGAACTTTTCAGCTTTTGTTCTTATTCCTTTGTACCAGCAGGAATGTAGGCAACATACGAAAGCTGAATGAAAAGCAATGCTTTGTAATTTGAAACCTCGGCGCTAGATGGCGTAGAGAGTTCCAAACCAGGTTCTGCAAGTAGTTACTGTAGTTTCTAGCTAGTATGTGGGCAGTAGCATTTCTGTGTGGTTGTTAGTTTACAAGATACTTCGTTTTAAATATTTGAACACGCTATTTAAACAACGGGCAGTTATTCAGTTGCCAAAAATATCAGTCCCATGAAAATTCAACTATGATTACTAGCCGTGAAAAGCAATAAAACTTGGGGAATTGGACATGCTCAAAAAAAAAAAAAAAAAAAATCAAACAAGGTTTGATTTTTTTTTTTTCCTTTTAACTCATCAAACGTGCTTTTGCATGACAACACGCAACTCGCTGAAGTCATGCGTGCTTTGGTTGGGAAATTTTCATGAAAGGAATTATAAATTTCCGGGCCCTTGATAAAATGTGGGAATCGTCTGAACGTGTTCCACGGTCAAAAAATTTGAATGTTCAGAATACGTCCGGACAGATTATAGGGTAGTTTTATATAATACTATAATACGTAACAGAAGCTTTTACTGTGGTAAAACAAGCTTCTCTGTCATGATAGATAAATCTCGTGCACGCGCTTTGTTTGTCTAGTATGAACACGTGGTACCATTCTTGATTTTCATATGTAACGTAACAGAAACTGAGGAATACACACACACAGTGTCGAAAGCTTCAGTATTTTATTTTATTTTATCAAAAGAAGCGAGCGCATCCCCCTAATAATTATTATAATTGTTCTTGGGAACTTTAGCCCCTCTTTCCCCTAGATGTGCCGATTTCGCATCTTCACTGTGACACCGATTTAATCCCTATCGACTTTTTTTTTTTTTTTTTTTGTTCCCACAAACTTAAGAACATCTTAAGTTCTTTTGTTCCCACAAACTAAAGAACATCTTTGAAGCAATGGATATATTGTTCCTATGATGTAAAAGCAACTGTGAGAATCTATGCTTAAAAAAATTTATTTGAATGGCAAGAAAAAACTTAAAGCCCAAACAAATTTTATCAAGTTAGATGTCCCATCTAAAAATATGTCTAATTTTTTTTAAAAATTCTCTCTGTTCCTCCAATAGCTACCTAATAAGAAGCATATTTTTCAATCGAACCTAGTAGTTAAATATTTTAATTGCTAATCAATGAGGAAGATAAGCAAAGTCGTACTGAAGCACATGATTTTATTATTCCAAATTATTGTAATGCTTAGTGAACCTAAAAATAAACTTTTAGGTTCACTAAGCATTACAATATTACAATATTGTTTTTACCAGTAGTATGCTATCTGTATTTTGAAACTTCCCATCTACAACTACAATACAATAACAACCTGACTTGTAACCGTGTTAGTTAGTTAGTTAATAATGGTGACAAAATATCAACTCCAACCCTAAAAGTACCCACTGTGAGCCACAACAAACCTTTGATTCTGTATTAAAACTCCCAAAAAAATCCATACATTATTACTTGGAACTAAAATATTTTCATTATTACTTGGAACTAAAATATTTTCATTATTACTTTTTGCTACTAATAAAAATGCAGTCATTTCAATAATACATGCGGAATGGAATTTTTCCGTTGCCTATTTTAATTTTTTTTTTTTTTTTTCGTCTTCTTGCCCACAGCTACAACGTACTGGATTTTCTTATTTAAACACAGTTCCGCAATGAGCCAGCAGCACCATAAATATTAAATGATTTTCAGCTAGCGGCAAGCCTTCTTCAAAGCTTACCTTTTCTCCGGGTACCGAAAGGGCTCCATTTAGTAGTAGCTTGATGTATTATAAGTCTGAATCATCAGGGTGCTCAGAAACGCATTCCTTTCCGCCGTAACTCAAAATCGATGACAAATGGTTACGTGGTCTCTGGATAATAGGACATCGCCTATCTCAGACGGCACTCTACTGTACCTCCAATAACTCAGAGAGGCAGAATATTAGCCGATCGATATTTTAAACCGGTGAAACACGCTAGGTCTTTTTGCTTTTCCACAGTACGGACTGAAATGAATTATGTGGAATGGCGGAAGTGCTAATTAAGCAGGTTACTATGCGCGTTTGTCATAGCAACGAAATAGAAGTGTCGTGGAGGGAAGTCTTGGGCAAATTGTATAGCGAGAAGAGCCAAAGGCCGTTGACACAAAACTTTATTTAGTCAAAGACTGATTGGATAGACTTACCAGCAGCTTCATTCACGATCTTTGCTAGCCTGTAGTATGCATTACTACTTCAAAATTCATGAATCTATGATGTGGTAATAATCCAAGATAAATGTCGCTATATCAAGATAAAGTTTTCTGTAGAGAAAAATTATGGTCTGGTACATGCATTATTTTCAGTTAAGTTGATTAATAACACGAAAAATGAGCTGTACAGTGCGTATTCTATCGCTAAAAGCTTGCAAAATGTAACAATAATACGGTGTTTATAAATTCTGTTACTCAGCTGTCGATCAATAGGACACACAGCGGAAAATGAACAAGGAAGCAACATACTGAATAAATTAATATTATAAATAAATTAGTAATATATGTAAATAAATTAATTAATATTATAATTAAATGAAAAATAATTACAGCAAATACAACTAACGCGTTTCTTTGAAGTTTATCTCAATTCACCCATATATGGACGCCAAATCAAGTACAGGGCTGGAAATCATTAGAGCTCCAATCAGGGCCGTACGCAAGGGAAGGGGGATTCACCTCCTTAACCTAAGCTTACAGCGGACAAACGACTTGATGATCCTGTTATTTATGATCGTCATAGCCTACTACAGTACTTTAGTAGGCTATGAGGATCATCAAATCCTTCGTCACAAGTCCGCAGTTACAATTCACTTCCCCCACACCAATTTTTCTATTTCTGGGTATAGCCTTCTCCCCTTACGTGCTGCTTTTCGGCCCTCTGCTAGGAGGTAAAGATTAGTTTTGTGCTATCGGAATCTACTTGTTTATAATGCCTTCTGATAGCGCATCTGACTGAAGACCTCAAGGTGCAGCATTTGGCTGGGAAAACTTCATGAATGGAATTATAAATTTCCAGGCTCTTAATAAAATGCGTGATCTAAGGAATGTGTTCCGTGGTCGGAAAATTTGAATGTTTGGAATACGTCTGGACAGATATAGAGTTTTTTTAGAACAGCCTCAACAGCCTCGAATCTAATATTTACGTCCACGTTCTCCGAACTTCTAAATTTCCGAATCGCGGGAGAGATATCGATTATTTTGTCCTTATAACAAGTTGTAATTGCTGTAAACCTTAATTATGCTATATTTTATTAAGATTTTATCCTCTTTTTGGCTATTTATCCTTTGATTACAGGATTCCAAAGAAAAATTCTAAAACGTAGCCAGTCTGTATTTTTAATAAGTGAACTGTTCTCACGGTAGATGGTATTTAATGTTCCCTACGAAATATTAAAAATTTACTTGGTAAAGTATTTTCCTTTTATTAATTAATGTAAATATTCCAAATCTTTTGATAGCACTAAAACCAAAATTCTATTGATCATAACATCTTCAATGAAAAAGAATGGTTGATTATACTGTCCTCAATGAATAAGAATGGTTCTCTACTGGATAATTGCAATACCTTTTATGGAAATTAAGACGTTTTCTCTTTTTCTGAGGAAGTGTAGTCAGCCCGTACTTTTTTTCTTTCCTTCAGCAATTGGACTGACTTACTTCTTCAAAGGCTTCCAGTTAAAAAATGTAATGCTTAATCTTTTAATTGTTTTGAACTCTTTAAAATGTTTTTTCTTCTTAAAATCTTGGTATCTACGGCCGAGACCGACAAACTCTGCCACGGAGTGAAAAAAAAGCCCATAAAAGTTCCTCGTGGCATCGACGGGATTCAAACTTGGGACTTTTCCACCGGGTGTGAGGAGGACGGTGACGATACCACTGTGCTCACACGCAAACACACACACACACACACACACACACACACACACACACACACACACACACACACACACACACACACACACACACACACACACACACCTGTACCAGTAGCCATCGCCGGATTGAAAAAAATCCATAAGGAGAAGAAAAATAATAATAATAATAATAAGGGGCGCGATTAGCACAATGGTTACTATGCCACCCCACTATTGTCATGAACCATAGTTTGAATTTTGAACCTCAAGAATGAAGTAACACTAGATACCATCTGCACTGTGCCGCTATAGCAGCCACCAGAATAAAAGGAAGAGAAATCAGAGACCAACATAAAACAAAACGCAAAGACATGGAACAATCAACCTGGAAATTAAGGCTACATCAGAAGATAGAAGAGTTAAAGGTGAAGATAGGACATCTAACCCAATACCAAGGGGTAACAGAAGTAAGGAGCTGATCAGAAAAGTGAAAACCATCCTCAAGAAAGAGCACATTCACAAACCCCTCCCCCCCAATTATGATATTAAGGTCCCCTTTAAATGATTACATCTACCCATGTATTTATTTTGTCTGTAAATTGCGTGTTCTCTGGTCGATTTTCTTGTTTGCTGGACGAAAAAACCCCAGTTTCTGGGGGGGAAACCTTGCTATCTACGCCTGAGACCTACCAACTCAGCCATGGAGTGAAAAAACCCACTAAAGTTCCTCACGTCATAGACGGGATTCGAACCCGGGCTTTTTCCATCTGGTGTGGGGAGGACGGTGATGATACCACTGAGAGCACATTCACAGCAAACACGAGACCCATAATCAGGAGATCAAAGAATACAGGACACCCTCAGACAGAACCTTCTCGTACCCAATAAGAGTCTTCGCCGATATAGGTAGAGTGTACCCAGAAGAAATCAGGCAATCGGATATTTGATGAAATCCACAGAGCCTACAGTAGAAGGTAGGCAACGGACTCCGTAACCAGAATGCACCGGAATTGTTCTGGGCTAACCTATGGAGAATCAAGGTTATCCAAAACGGCAGTCCCCCCCCCACCCCTGGATAGACGTAGAAATATGAGGAAGTACAAGGCATATCAGTTTTTTCTCCCTAAAAGAAGGGAGAAAGAACTTGTACACACTCTCTCATCTGATGTACACGGTATGACATTAAACTCTATGCCGCAACTGAGAATCAACTCCAACAGCTATTCTGGATCACCAATCACTGACATCAGGATGCAATTGGCCTAGACAAATCAAGACCCAGGGTTTGCATCAAGAACACCCAATCGGCCGAAATTACCAGCTTAAGGCCGGTGAAAAGATTGAAGCCGTGACAAAGGGAGTAACTTACAAATATCCGGCAATCATGAAGACCCACCAATTAGAACACAAGGAAGTCAAGACCCACCAGACTGGTAAATACCATCAGAGCCTGAGAAGCCTGCTACAATCAAAGCTGAATGGCAGGAACTGACCATAGTACGGAAAGAAGGAGGGAGGAGAATGACTGACTTCATTGAACAAGAGAAGAAGAACTTCCAGGACACACACACAGCACCAATCTACCAAGCCATAAGAAACATAAACAAATAGCACCCAACACTCAATCTAAACAAGAAGACCACATTAACATAGACAGAAGAAAAGAAGATAGAAGGATGGGCGAAGACGACACTCTATGGCAGACACTACGACTTTTTTTTTTTTACACTACAATGACTTCCATCAAGACTACATAAATAAGTTGGCTGCCAACACTTGGCTCACAAATGGAAGGCTCCTCCTAGAGGCCGAAGGATTCATGCTCGCCATCCAAAACCAGGTAATCAACACTAGGAACTACAATTCAAATTATTATATTAGGGCCACCCATAATTTCTTACATATGCCGTATATGTGTTGTCTGTAAGTTGCCTGTGTTCTCTGGTCGATGATGATACCACTGTGCTACTCGCACAGACAACTAGTAGAAACCACAGGGGGATATTCAGGGGATATTCATGTATTGTTGAGGTGGATACCAGGGTTCCCCCCATCAGCTGCCATTGTACATCTTGTGTAGAAGCTTACGCCAAAACCCGCCATTTTTATGTAGTGTGTTGAACGTGTAAGTGTAGTGATATGGTGTGTTGTTATGTTTTCGGCCAGTACCTAGCTCTTAGCAGATGGGAAGTAGAAACACCTGGTCACCGCGTCCCACCCCATCCCCGCCACGTGGAGGCGGCCACGATCTACTATTACCTGCTGGACTAACTCAGGGCAAAATACCCGAGAGAGCCCAAATTAGGATGAAATGAAAAGGATATAGAAGGAGAAGTTTGGGAGCTGGAGAGGTAGGAAAGAATAGAAAAGAGGAGGATCAAACAGAGGAACCCTCCAGTATAGGTGATAGATGACTTTCATCAACCGGTGAAATACCACCACTTTGCTTATTGGAGGCTTGAAGTGGTGAAACCCATGTTTAGTCTCTAGAGCAAAGTTTCCGGCATCCCCTCCCCCCATACTTCTCCTTCAACCCATGCACGGTACTAAGTACTATAGGTTTTGATACCTTTCGTGTTTGGTGTTTTCATTAAAAAAAAAGTTAGATGGTAGAAGAAATAAAGCAAGACTAAAGGAGATAGAGGTGGAGAAGTGGACTGACTTCTCATGCTATGGGAAACAATCCCATGGAGGATCCCATCTTAGAAGCTAGGATCAGCGAGATTTCCAGGCACTTCCTCGGAGAGACAAGTTTTTATTTATTTTTTTATTATTATTCTAATATTGTTATTTTATTATTATAAAAAAAAATATATATATATATATATATATATTTATTTTATTTTTTTTTTGAACCCCAATCATACTATAAACAGGTTCCATGTATTCACAAAAACACCAAGAATTTACACACACTATATACAGGCACACGTTGAATGTCCAGCAGGGTATATTTGGTTATAATTAGTATCCAATCATCATCAACTCCTGATAAAAATTATCCAAAATTAGCAAGTCTAAGCTCCTCTCTTCTTTTAAAAGTACGTGAGGCAAAGGTGTTCAGTGCTATAAATGCTGCTTGAGATCGGATAAGTGCAGGTTTATTTCCCATTGTGAAGGTATCTGAAACAAGTTGGAGTTCACGCCTGGAGTCTTGATAATATTGACAATCGAAAATAATGTGGTCAATACGCTCTTTCTGTCTATCTACAGAGACAAAGCGGGGTAGGAGACAATCCTAATTTGAATAATTTGCTGTTAATACTCTCGTGGCCGGTGAGTAAAAATGTACCATGCAAGCCAGGTGCAAACCACAAAGATTCTCTCTTCCTGAAATCCTTCGCCGATGGTAAAAACTCTCTGGTCACGGCGCCACGTTCCGAAGTTGACCAGTCTCTTTGCCATTTATCTACAGGGGCTCACATCTGGTGAGTATGGGCTTGGCACACCCAGGGTCCTGAGCTGGATATCATCATTCTTCTCTTTCTTGGTGATTCTTTTCTCTCTCTCTCTCTCTCTCTCTCTCTCTCTCTCTCTCTCTCTCTCTCTCTCTCTCTCTCAGGGTAACTCGAGAATTTTTGTTTTGGCTGGTGCAGCATAAGCTTCAGGCTTCCTTGCACCATATGTCTAATAATAATAATAATGATAATAATAACATAAATGGAACGAAGCCTTCTTTTCTCAGATGTTAAAGGAGCATCTAGGTCAAGTTGCACATCATCCAAAGTAACAGGTATTGATTTTTTCAGGTGATACATCATATATCTGTATTGTATTTCATAGTGTAGAGGTAATTTTCCCAATAACACCTGCAAAGCCATAGTAGAAGTGGTTCTACACGCCCGTGACATCATCAGGAGGGCAGCACGCTGAGCCTGCAGAAACTGTTTCATAATTGCTGACTTGTTGGCCTTATGTCCCCACGCTCCAGCGACATAAGCAATGATAGGTTAAAAAACACAATTATAGTATAACATGAGTGAATGACCTCTCAGTCCCCGTTCCTGCCTAGTTACCTGTCTCAATAAGAAAGACTTGCACTTCTCTTTCACATATCTTGCATGGAACAGAAAACTTAAGGAATCATAAAGTTGAATACCTAAATATTTTGTAATTGCGGTATATTTAATTGTTTGTCCTCTATACTTTACAAGTGGCGACGCTCTCTATCTAATTTTTTTTTTAAACCATCTGCGATGTTTGATCATTCTCATTCTCCGTGGCTGAGTTAGTCAGTCTCAGGCGTAGATAGCAAGTTTTCCCCTTCCTCCAGAAACTGAGATTTTTTCGTCCACCAAAGCAGGCAAATCGACCAGAGAACACACGCAATTTACAGACAAAAATACGGGTTAATGTATTAAATTACGGGTAATCCTAATATAATAATTTGATCATTCTCATCATGTCAGCCACTGGCAAGGTGCCAAAGAGCTTCCATAAGAACATAGCAACAATAGGCTTCCCAGAGAACACTTACATGGAACTGCAGAAAACCACGCTCCTGAACACCTCTAAGGCATGGGCGATGGCAGGATATTTTTCACGGTGATGCATGTGGGAATAAATTTTTTGTTCACCAAATTTTCATCAAAATAAATTAATGAAAATATTAAAAATTGTGTATTACTTCGAAATCCAAATGTGGTGCAATTGCTGCCGGCGCCCCTACCTGTAGGACAGTAAGAGTGTTTCTCGACCAACAGTAAAAATAATAGTAGTAATCGGACACAACCAACCAGAAAGATCTTTTTAGGAAAATATATTAGAGGTCATAACAATCTCTATCAGAATTATGCTAATTCGAAAAAATTTTTGAAAAGGAAAAATCATTTTGGCATGTTTTTCAATTTCAGTACAAATCAGTGACTAGGCATCGTTTATATTAGTATTTCTACTGTAAATGAAGTTTATATTTTGTAAAAATTATGAATCGATATTTTGAAGTCGTGAAATGAATGATAAAACAAGAGCAGATGTAACGCATCAGTAATGCTAATAACTATGACTCTACCCCACTAAAATGCCAACTTAAACAACAGTATTTTCTGTGATTGCGAAAAATTAATCTTTTCTCCAAGACATTGGTTTAATTTCCCTGAAGCAAGATTTTAGATTGAAGTGGTTGTGCGACTTCCAGGGAGAGGCTATAATGCTGAAAAATTGATCTCTCACTCACTCTGTGTGTGTGTGTACCTTGCGATGCGCAGCGCACGATTAAGGCACAGAAATGAGTGGGCTGAACAGATGATCCCGTGATTCGCAGCACGAATAATATAATAATAACATACTGCCCTGAGTGTCTGAAGGCATTCAACTGATAACTGCTGTAAAAAAGAGAACAAGAAGTTGGTAGAGGACTGCAAAAGAAATGAAATACTGTACATAATTACTTAGATACGAAACAAGCAATTTAATCTAGAAAAATTTCTAAAAAAAATATGATTTTTTGTATTTAACTTTAAAATAAAAAATTAATGATTTTATATAATTAATAAAAAATAACTCCGTTATTTTTTATTATTATATAAACTAATAATAAAAAATAACGGAGTGACCAATTAATATTTTATTAACCGGTCACTCGGCCATTTTTTATTTCAGCTTCGTTATTTGTGTTATTGAGTAACCTCATTAGTAGTCGAACTTTTCTTACGCTGGAAATACATTTGTTAAGGTGTAGTGATGTAAAATCAGGGATGGGAGATTACGCCAGGTGCAGTTTTATGAGGCGGCATATTATTCATACAGATTTCTTTTGCATGAAATTTTCATTGGCAAATAGGGAAACGAGCCAGGAAATAAATCATTGCAACTGTGTGTAATGACCTCTCGTTATGCTCAGGCTTAATGAAGATTTAAAACAAATGTTCTCCATATGTAATGTATATGATTTTCTCTATATGCAGTATTTATTTTAATAGCTAATGTTATAACTGTTCCATTGTTTCTAAATTTGCCGATTTTAGGTTTTCAAAGATTGTTTTACGGGATATTATTGATTCTAAATAACATGGAGATCAGTCAAATGAAATTAAAAAAAAAAAAAGATTAAAAATAATAAATAAAATTTCTGTGTGTGATCATAAATCATGATCCCAAAGAATTAGAGGAAAATCTAATTCTAAGGAACAGACAGTATCTCAAGAACTTCCAAAGTGGTATGATTGTATGCGTTAACCAGGGGCTACAGCAAACGAAGAACGGCTGCAGTTGTCAGTGTTCAAAGGCTAGTGTCATTTGAATTTTTTACGAAACGAAAATCGTTTGAAAACACTCGTAAACGGATGTAGCAGCTCACGATAATGAAAAGTGACAAGGTGAAATGCTTGACGTATGGGACGGATTATCAAGTACAATGGTCTCCAAAATGGCACAATTAATCTTTGCGTTTAACGCGAGAACAATTTATGCATTACAAGGCAAGAACACCCGAATCACAAGAAGAACCTTGCGAATAATGCATTATGGGAGCAGGAGATTTTAAACTGAAGCTATTGATCTCAGACACGAATTGTAAAATACGGCTGCTTTGGCATCAGAAACGCAAAGGAATAGATTACGTGGAGGCAAGTCGTGTTATCCGATGAGTACCGAATTACACTTTTCAGCGCCATTGGAAGAGTGCAGATATGAAAAAAAAAAAACAACCCGAGGCACTGGAACAGTACATTCTGGAGGATGTGGAATGGTGTGGGGTATCTTTGGCATACCCTTGGTCCTCTTATCCCACTGGATAGCACCGTGAATGTTAAAGAATATTTGAACATCATTATTTATATTATAATATCTTTATTGCAATCAGCGAAAATAAGTAAATTTTACCTATATGCCTGATGCAATGCCCATAACAGCAAAAATGATAGAGGTTGATCAGGTACACAGCAGCACTGCATGTTTTAGCAGTCAAGCAGACTTGAGCCACGAACTACTAATGGGTGGGTGCGCTTCTGCACTCTCGCCCTTGTCCACTCGGCTATATCTGACATCACCGAAATCCTTTTTCCACATCACCCCAGAAATCGAAGACAGTTTTGTTACATGAATGGTTTGATGCACTTCGTGTCACATTTGAATGTCCTATCGATTCCATGCATCGCCGTCATTCGGGCCAAAGACGGTTTGATGTTGTAAATTTACATTCCTAGCGTTTCCTTTGGAACGTTAAGGATATGTCTTTACACAGCAGCACTGCATGTTTTAGCAGTCAAGCAGACTTGAGCCACGAACTACTAATGGGTGGGTGCGCTTCTGCACTCTCGCCCTTGTCCACTCGGCTATATCTGACATCACCGAAATCCTTTTTCCACATCACTCCAGAAATCGAAGACAGTTTTGTTACATGAATGGTTTGATGCACTTCGTGTCACATTTGAATGTCCTATCGATTCCATGCATCGCCGTCATTCGGGCCAAAGACGGTTTGATGTTGTAAATTTACATTCCTAGCGTTTCCTTTGGAACGTTAAGGATATGTCTTTACACAGCAGCACTGCATGTTTTAGCAGTCAAGCAGACTTGAGCCACGAACTACTAATGGGTGGGTGCGCTTCTGCACTCTCGCCCTTGTCCACTCGGCTATATCTGACATCACCGAAATCCTTTTTCCACATCACTCCAGAAATCGAAGACAGTTTTGTTACATGAATGGTTTGATGCACTTCGTGTCACATTTGAATGTCCTATCGATTCCATGCATCGCCGTCATTCGGGCCAAAGACGGTTTGATGTTGTAAATTTACATTCCTAGCGTTTCCTTTGGAACGTTAAGGATATGTCTTTTTATATGCTTTTTCCCACACCCAAATATTGCATTGAGTGTGGGGCAATTGAGGATTGAGATGGTGAGCATGGTGGCTGAGAAGTTGGGAACAGACTAAAAATTATGCAATCATTCGTAAACGTGCTACGAAACGGCACTCTCTGGGCAAGCAACTTACTGTGAACTCTCTCTCTCTCTCTCCGTCATGAAACCACTGATTTTATAAGCAGACTCTGTCTTCAAGGTTGGGAAAAACATATTCGGTGAGGAGTCTCTGGTTTTGTGAGTGTGCTAGTCAAGGTACATTTTACGGGATCATGTGGTTCTTTTCAAAAAAGACAAGTACTATAACGAACGTAGCTATCAAAAAAGAACCCTCACAGTTACGCATGAGAAATGTTCGTGATAAGAGTCAAAGTAACGAGTTGAAAAGATATCGACGCTTACGTGTCAATACATTTTCTCTGCAAATTTCGTGGTTGATTTGCCTGTTTGTTGGACGTATTGTATATAACTGTCGGAGGGTGGCACCCAGACACACGTCTATCTCCGCCTATAATTTTGTATAAACATAGTACTACTACAAATAGGCCTGCAGTATAATGTAAGTTAGTGTAATGTGTACTGTGTTGTTTATGTTGTTAGTAACAGGTCACTCTGCCACCAGGGAGCAGATGCCACATAGGTGTCGACTACCTGGCACGTGGAGCGGACTTGGTTCTAATATTCTGTCTGTGTTTATTGCACTAAAAACCACGCCCCCACCAGAGATAGTGCATACTGGTGGGTGCCCACATTCCCATTCCCAGGCTGCCCACACCTGGAAGCGCAAAAAAAAAAAAAAAAAAAAAAAACAGCCATCAGAGATATACAAAACTGGCAGATGCTATAATCCCACTCCCAATCTATTCTGATGAGGAGCCAGCAAAATAAAAATAAAAAATAACAATAAAAAATAAGAAATTTAAAAAAAATAATCATAATAATAAAATTTAAAAATATATAATAATAAAATAAAAAAATAACCCCCCCCCCAAAACGTGTACTGTACAGTTAATACAGTTAAATCAGATAGCATCAGTAACAACTGAAGCAATCTCCTCTTACTAAAGATCCTTCTACAGTATTCTTGAAAAACATTGAAATGTTCCCCAGAGGACAGCCCAACATACTCAGAGCCCCTACTGTCTTCCAACTGCAACCATTGCTCCCCCCCCCTCGCGGAATTCATCGTACAACTGGAAATCATATAAAATATGATCCCAAGTTTCACACCTACAGCAAACAAAAAATGGATGATCCTCTAGGACAAATTGGTTGTTGTTATTTGGTTTTTAGGAGCATTAGCAACTAAGGCCATATTGCTCCTGGAATATGCGGTGGTCATTCCCTGACCTTTCCGCATCCTCCGTATTTGGTGGTGACAGGCTCGAAAGCTGGTCTAATCAAGAGGCGTGTGCTACGCACTTCTGCTCTTTCCCACCTGGCTACGGAGGCGCCAGGCCGAATTGGAACAGCTTACTTCTTAGAGACCCATGCCTAGTAATCAAGCACGAGGCCTCCATAGAAGGATAGAACCATTTATTTAATTTATTATTGCAATTAAACCCCACATTCTGAATAAATAGATATGTTGTTCTCTCAGTCAGGCTGCAATACCATTGAGTTTGCCAAATTTCATTCAATTTCTGAGTAATAATATTTTTCTCTTGTTTAGTTCTAACAGTTTGGTCATTTGTAATGCCCATAAAAGATATTTGCTTTCGCAAAAAATAACTGAAAGCGCTGTATAACACCACCAAATCCAGCGGAAGAGCTCTTGCAGTTACTTGCAGAGCATTTGTCGACACTACTTTACATACCTTCAATACTGTCAGTAACATGATTCTTTGAATGGAAAGGAACTTCTGTTTGAATTTCGCCTTACCTATGTTGGGATACCAAATTGATGCCCCGAATACTACTCATTGGAAGGAATATGGTTTTATAATACAGATTTAGTACACGATTGCCTAACCCCCAATCTTTCCTAGATATCTTCGCAATAGAGGTTGTATCATTTTTAATTTTATTTCTTAAATGTTCTAAATATTTGTTTGTTGGACGAGAATCCCAACTTTCCTGAAAATAAAAAAAAAAAAACAAAAAACATGTAACCTCTAATCATAAGCCCTCGTGGGTACTATAGTTAGGTGCATTGCCGTCCTCGTCACACCGGGTGGAAAAGGTCTGAGAGTCCCGTCGATGGCGGGAGGAATTTTTATGGGCATTTTTCACAAAATGGCTGGGTTAGTCGATCTCAGGCAAGGGTAGCATGGTTTTTTCTCCAGCAAAATAAGAAATCGATCTCAGAACACAGGCAATTTACATACAGTATATATGTACACGGAGCAATATGGCCTTTGGTGTGGATACTCAAAAAAAAAAAATAATAATAAATAAAAATAAATAAATAATAATAAAAACAAAACCGACCCCAACAACAACTCTGCTCGTAACCGACTAAATCAGCCAGATAATAATAATAATAAAAAAAAATTCAAAAAATTCGCAGGGTACACACGAAAGATGTTTTACGTGTAAACATCTTTGAAGACACCTACTAAATTTCGAATAGCTAGAACCGAAATAATGAACGATGCAATTTATGCTCACGCCCGCTACCGAATCAATGTTAGTGATAAATAGGACACACACGCCCGCTGCTTACTCTACTGAATCAACGTTTGGAAGAGGTTAGGCCAACAGCCTAATTACCCATTTGATTGTAGCCATTTGTTGAATAGTATGATTGCAACAATAAAAGTATTTATTTATATTGTTACAATCATACTATCATGCTGGATCATGTTACTCTATAATACTTTGTCAAAAATTGCACATGCAGCGATAACGAGACCTGCAAAAAACGACAGTATCCATGCATAATACGCCATCGAAACTAGGACTTGATTCAGGATCTCAACGAGTACAAGCGCGAGATGGTAACGCTGCACATTCCATTTGACAATGAGTAAACAGAGACCCTTTTCCAAACTTTTACAATCATTCAAACATCGAGATGAATGAGGATCTAAAGCTCGCCACGCTCAACCGACTTATCGCAATTGCAAAGAAATGCGAAAACTTGATGACCAACGAGGACTTCTGCAACTTAATGAGAATGGCCAAGGGCAAACAAAAGATTCTACTCATACATGTCATTTGGAGCCTGTTATCTCCCAATCGTGAACCGATTAATATATTCTTGATAGGCCCATTCCATTTTCCATTTTCCATTTATTTGTTCACACAATTCTTTACATTTTATATACAAGAACTTACAGAGAATATATATATACAATTTTATATACATTAGCATTATCATTCTCATTATACCTATATATATAGTATATTATATATGAACACGTGTGTGTGTGTGTGTGTGTGTGTGTGTGTGTGTGTGTGTGTGTGTGTGTGTGTGTGTGTGTGTGTTTTACCTGTATCAAGGGTGGCTCCTAGGCCTTAGCCCATCTCCACCTTGCACGTCTGTGGTGGTGCAGAAACTCAGCAAGCTTTTTATCGCTTGTGTATGTCCACCTTGCCACCAGGGAGCAGCCAACACCCGGGCAGCCGCTGCCTGCCCCCAGGCACAAGCAGCCAAGCCTGGGTCTACTATTACCTTTAGTGCCATGGGCACAAATCCCACACCCACCGGAGATAGTGCAATACCGGTGGGTGCCAGCAATCCCGTCCCCAGGTTGCCCAAACCTGGAAACCAGCAAAAAAAAAAAAAAAAAAAAAAAACGAAGTCTTGATATGCCCAGCTAGTTGCGGAAAAACGTTTATGATTCGCCTTTTGTAATATACAACCGCTTCGGTATTACAGACGGATACTGTAAGTTTGTAACGCCTACATTAAATGCGTTTCAACTGGTAAGCTGCCGTTGCGATAAACGGAATTATTGCAGCATAACCCCAAGGTCTCACATCTGGTGAGCATGGGTTTGGCATACCCAGGGTACTGAGCTGGATATCATATCATCACTCCGTGACTGAATGGAATCCCCAATCAGGGAGAAATAATATAAAAGAGCAATAATAATGCCTTGTCGATCAATTCGGCCCTGGAAAGATTGTGCAAGGCTGAAGGGGTAGAATTTTTTTCAGCCTGGACTGTACTTGTTAACAGGAGAGATTGCTTCTACAGGGATGGGATACACTTAAATAGAAAGGATGCAAGAATATTTGCTGATGCTATCGAGGCAGTGTTAGGTGGGTCGGAAAACTGCTAGCATGGGGGGGAGACAAAGACTAATGGATTAACAGTAGCCACGGGCAGAGGTGAAAGAGATTCTTGCACTGCTTCTATTGGAATGAGCAGAAGCCTGAAAAACAAGATGCAGGATATTTCAGAGACTGCTGGAAGTCATTGCGGTACAAGTAAACACATGGGTTGTGTTAGGGTAGCTAAGAATAGAAACAGGTGCATGTATACTTGCGTGTACACTAATGCTAGGAGTTTAGTAAATAAATTTGATGAATTTGAGGTATTACTCAAAACATCAAAGGCAGATATTGTTGGGATATCAGAGACGTGGTGTCACACAGATATAAGGAATGCAGAACTGGAATTTGGGAAGTACAACGTCTACAGAAAGGATAGACAGGATAGGAAGGGAGGAGGGGTTATGCTATTAGTTAAAAAAACACATAAAATCCAAGGAAGTGAAGCCAGTTGACATCGCTGGACAGTGCAATGTTGAGTCAGTTTGGTGTGACATAAGCATAGGTAAATCAAAATTGAGAGTAGGAGTGTGCTATAGGCCTAATGACTCTGATGAGTATAATAAGATACTGTACAGGGAAATAGAATGGGCCAGTAAATCAGAGAGTCTTATAATGGGGGATTTTAATTTCCCAGATATTGACTGGAATTTGTGGATTGGTCACTCACACACTAACAAGGCTTTTGTGGATTTATTGGATGATTGTTTTCTACACCAGCATGTTCGGGAGGCAACTAGAGGGAGTAATACTCTTGATCTGATTATCAGTAGTGATTCTTCATGCATTAGGAATCTGCAGATAAATGAACCACTGGGTGGCAGTGATCACAGTGTGCTGAAGTGGGATTTACTCAAGGAGGTAACTACCATCAGAGGTAAAGGGAAGGGTTTTGGCTTTCGTAAAGGCGACTATGCTGGTCTGAGACAGTATTTAAATTCTATACAGTGGGACCAACTGATGATGTTACCAACAGCAAATTCAAAATGGGAAGCATTCAAGGAACTAATCTTGGAAGCTACCAGGCTTTACATACCAACCAAGAAATATTGTTCAAGGTTCAGGCCTAAATGGTTGTCAGATGAACTAATGAGACATATGGCAGAGAAGAAAAATGCATGGGATACATACAAATTAATGGGTGACGTGGAAGCCTATGATAGATATAAGTTGGTCTGTAACCAAGTCACAAAGGAGATTAGGCAGGCAAAGGCAGATTATGAGAAATCCTTGGCAAAGGATGCAAAGAAAAACAGAAAAGAGTTCTTTACCTATTTAAACTCAAGAAGGAAAGGGATGAATCAGATTGGTCCACTGGATGTTGATGGTTCAACAGTTGAGGATCCAGCTCAGGTGGCTAACAATCTAAACGAGTATTTTGCATCTACATTCACACATGAGGAGTTATTCAGGAAGGGGAATGTCGTAGGTGAAGTAAACATTGGCAGTGAGCTAGATGATTTTCTAATAACTGAGAGGAAAGTGGAGGAGAAATTGTTGAGGATAAACATAAAAAAGGCACCCGGGGTGGATGGGATCTATCCAGTTATATTAAAGGAGGCAGCAAAGGAAGTAAGCAAGCCCCTAGCCATAATTATGAGAGCTTCTTTGGACTCAGGGGAGGTACCCATGGACTGGAGATGTGCAAATGTAACCCCAATTCACAAAGGAGGATCAAAGGCTGACACAAGTAATTATAGACCTGTTAGTTTAACTTCGGTTCCAGGAAAATTAATGGAGGCACTGGTTAAAGAAGCACTGCAGGATCATCTGGACAAGAATTCAGTTATAGCTCAGACACAGCATGGGTTTGTTAAGTGCAGGTCTTGTCTGACCAATTTGATTGGATACTATGATGTAGTCACAAAAGAACTGGATGCAGGGAATAACTTTGATATTATATATTTGGATCTTAGAAAGGCTTTTGATACTGTTGCGCATGGAAGACTGCTGCACAAATTGGAGAAGTGTGGCATTCGAGGCAAATTGCTGCTATGGATAAAGGGATGGTTGAGTGGCAGAAGACAGAGAGTGGTAATCAATGGACACTGCTCAACGTGGACTAATGTTATTAGTGGAGTTCCTCAGGGTTCAGTGTTGGGTCCATTGTTGTTTTCTGTATTTATAAATGATATTGATGATGGTGTATCAGGCTTAATGTCCAAGTTTGCAGACGATACAAAGGTTGGCAGGGTTGTTAAGGACACTACTGATACTATGCTGCTGCAACAGGATCTGGAAAGGTTGAGCAGATGGGCTGAGAGGTGGCAAATGAAGTTTAACATTGACAAATGTAAAGTACTACATATGGGAAACAGTAACCCCAGATCAACGTATCAACTCTGTGGTACTACGCTGACAGTGGTAGAGAATGAAAAGGACATGGGGGTAATTGTGCAGGCCGATATGAAGTTCTCTGAGCAGTGCAGACGAGCTGCAAGAGTAGCTCATGGTGTCTTGTCAATGATATACAGGAATTTTTCTAGCAGGGACAGGGATGTGATTATTCCCTTGTATAAGGCATTGGTCAGGCCACACCTTGAGTACTGTATACAGGTCTGGAGGCCTCATTTCAAGAAGGATGTAGAGCTGCTGGAACGAGTACAGAGAAGGGCAACAAGATTAGTGAATGGAACAAAGGGTTGCTCTTACGAAGAAAGGCTTAAGTTTTGCAAATTACAGAGCCTGGAGACTAGGCATCGCCGAGGTGATCTGATAGAGGTGTACAAGGCTTTGAATGGCTTGAGCATGCTCAATGCCGATGGGATTCTTCCTCTTGCTCAGAATAATCACCTGAGAAGGCATAAATTCAAATTGAGGAAGGACGGATGTCGGATAGATGTGCGGAAATTCGCCTTTAGCCAGCGGGCAGTTGGTTTGTGGAATAGACTTCCATCGCTTGTTGTTGAAGTTGATAGCCTAAACAAATTTAAGGCTCAGCTGGACAGGTATTTCGAACGAATTGAGGGGTGAAATGGGAGTAGTGGTCGTTTTTTTTTTTTTTTTTTTTTTGGCTGATGCTGAATAAGCTTGCTTTCTTGCATCATATGCCTCTACTAATGCTAATGCTAATGCTAATAATAACAATAAGCCGTAGCCTTCCTTGCACCATGTGGTCATTGCTAATGCTAAAACTGTGCACTTCAAGATAACCATTTCTTTTGTTACCAAAAGGTTTCTGCCACGGGCGGCAATGGTTAGCCCAAAGCCACCTAAGTGGTATGCCCCGAATTATTAGCATTGGCATTAGTGGAGGCATACGATGCAAGAACGCAAGCTTATGCAGTATCAGCAAAAAAAAAAAAAAAAAAAAAAAAAAAACTCCCATTTCACCTCTCCATTCGTTCCAAATGCCTGTCCAGCTCAGTCTTAAATTTATTTAGGATATCAACTTCCACAACAAAAGATGGACGCCTGTTCCACAAATCAACTACTCGCTGGCTAAAGGCAAATTTCCGCACATCTGTTTTACAACTATCTTTCCTCAATTTGAAACTGTGCCTCCTCAGGTTCTTAGTCTGAGCATGAGGAAGAGTCCCATCAGCATTCAGCTTGCTCAACCCATTCAAGGCTCAATCAGATCACCTCGCAGGTGCCTACTCTCCAGGCGCTGCAATTTGCAGAACTTAAGCCTTTCTTGGTAAGAGTATCCCTTTGTTCCCCTCACCAATCTTGTTGCCCTTCTTTGTACTCGTTCTGGCAACTCTATATCCTTCCTAAAATGAGGCCTACAGAACTGTACATGGTACTCTAGGTGTGGCTGACCATTGCCTTCTAGTAGTAGTTGTAGTGGTATGTAATGCAAGAAAGCAAGTGTATGAGCTTATGCAGCATCAGCCCAAATAAAAAAAAAAAAAAAAAATACAAAACAATCCCCTCTAAATGGACATGTGATTTTGTAAAGAGCGGCACCTAGAACATCTGTTCAACTCTGCCTCGTATCTCTGTGAAGAACAGTATCACTACAAAGGGCCAGATATGTGTGTGACGGAGGTTTGTGTGAATTATTTGTGTGTTCTGTTGTGTCTGGCCGCTTGGCTACCCAGAAGTATCAATCAACTGGAGAGATGATTCTGGGTACTCGTCCACGCCATGGGAAGGTGGGTCAGTCTCAGTAATGCACGTACTGTCTCAAAAGAGACTCAGACCCACACGATGTTGCCAGCAGGTAAGTCAGGATCCTCTGGGGGCCCATTCCAGAGGGGCAGACAAAAAAAAAAAAAAAAAAAACCACCCGTGGTGTAGGTTATGGGGAAAAAAGCAAAGTTATGGGGGGAAAAATTATAAAAAAATATATATATAAAAAAATAAAATTAAAAAAATAATAAAAAAATGAACAAATAAAAAATTAAAAATTAATAAATAAATAAAAATATATCAAAAAAAAAATATATATATATAAATAAAAAAATAAAAAAAAATAATAACAAATAAACAAATAAAAAATTACAATAAATAAATAAATTAATTAAAAATAATAATAATAAAAAATAAATAAATAAAAAAACCACCCATGGTGCAGGTTATGGAAAAAAATAATAAAAAAAAAGAAATAATAATAATAATAATAATAATAATAAATAAATTAATTAATTAAAAATCAATAAAATAATTAAAAATAAATAAAAAATAATATAATAAATAAATAAAAATAAATAAATAAATAAAAATAAAAAAATAATAAAAATAAACAAAATAAAATAAATTTTGAGAAAAAAAATAAAAATAATAATTTAAAAAAAAAAATATATATATATATAATAAATAAAAATAAGTGTGGAGTGGCTGACTCCAAACAGAATGCAACAAGGAGAAGAAAAAATGCATTGACCACTCTATATGATCTCCTACTTCGAGCAAAGACTTCCGTAGCAAAGTTGTGAAGAGCAAATAAACGTTCAGGGGTTTGGAGTAACTGGTCTAATTGGTTTTCCGATATTGGGATGGTGTTCACTAAACCTTGTCTCAAATCTTCGTACAAAATACAGACAAAAAGGAGGTGCCTCCAGTTTTCCTTGGGGAGCCAAAGAAAACTGGAGGAAAACAAGTAGCACAGGTTAGTCGTGTGGAGGCCTAGTTGGTGCAGTTTTCCATTAAGAGAGCCATGCCCAGTAACTAGGAAGGAAGTCTCCATGGTGAGGGAAAGCCGGGATTGGACCGAATTAGAGGATGTAAAGGTGACATCAGGAAGGAATCTTCTAGTAACCACTCCAACATGGGATGTATCCCAGGGGGTCTGCCAGATGTTCACTAACTCGTTGTAGCATCTGTCGTTCTGAGCTTTTGGATCGGTGTCAAGATAAACCTCGATGTCAAGGAACTGAGTGGGGATGTTATTTTTAATTCTAAATACTAGTCCTCTGTAAGTGTCATACAAATCCAGAGGAAGAGTTCCAGCTATGACCTGGATGCTGCTGTAGAAACTGTTCTGCAAACTCTAAGGGTAGACAGTTGCATTGTACGTTGGATGGAACTCAATCTGTCTCTCATCTTGACCAAGCCAACTTGGTGAAACCAGGCACCGGCTGCATATGTGACGATTGGCAGGAAGACTGCTTTATAGTAGAGACGAAGCGTCCTCTTGGAAAAGGCCGCAGTCATTTCTGCAGATACGAATAATGGAGCCAGAGATCTTCTTGACTTTTGATCTGAGATGGGTGAGGTGTGGCAGGAAGCTCAGTTTGTGGTCAATTACCACTCCAAGAATGGTAGCTTCAGTAACTATGGGTAGCCTAATTCCAGAGATTTTAACCTGTGGTGAACGCCTGAGGTCTAGCTTGTGCTTAAAGAGCATCATTTTGGTTTTATTTGGGTTAATGCCGAGTTTGTTCAATGCTGCCCAGGAGGAGAGATTAGACAGGACCTGATTGGCATTATGTTTAATGGCACTCATAGATTTTCCAGACACAATGATAGTAAGGTCATCGGCAAAGGCTACAACTTTTGTGTTCTCAAAGGAACGGGACAGCCAATTCTGTAGAACCAAGGCCGCCGTAGCCTAGTGGTCAGGCGCGCGGGTGCATAAGTACACTTGCCTTGAGTGACCGGGGTTCAAGCCCGTGACTGCTGAATATGGTGCTGTTTCTTGTATTCAGTCTATCTTGTGAACTCCTCTGACCGTTTGGTCGTCCCGGAGTATAAACAAAAAATTTATTTATTTATTTATTATATTCTACACCACAGGCCCCAAAACCGACCCCTGGGGAAAACCCCGAGAGACAGCCTAAGGACATGTTGACACTTGGATTTTAGGATAACAGTTCTTTCAGAGAAGTAGCTAAGGAAAAGTTTATATAATTAATGGATCTAAATGTTTATCCAGTTCCTCCTTAAATTTATTTAATCTATCAACTTCCACAACAACAGATGGGAGTTTGTTCCAGCAATTAACCACCCGCTGGCTAAAGGCAAATTTCCGCACATCTATTCTACATCTGTCCTTCCTGAATTTCAATTTATGCCCCCTTAGGTTCGTAATCTGAACAAGTGGAAGAATCCCATCAGAATTCAGCGTGCTCAACCCATTCAAGGCCTTATACACCTCAATGCCTAGTCTATAGCTGCTACAATTTGCAGAACTTCAGCCTCTCCTGGTAAGAGGATCCCTTCATTCCCCTCACCAATCTTGTTGCCCTTCTCTGTACACGCTCAAGCAAATCTACATCCTTCTTAGATGAAGCTTCCAGACCTGCATGCAGTACTCAAGGCGTAGCCTGACCATTGCCTTATACAGAGGGACAATCACCTCCTTTTTCCTGCTAGCAAAATTTCTGTATATCATTGACAACACCCCATGACCTGCCCTGGCAGCCTGTCTGCATTGCTCAGAAAACTTCATATTTGACTGCACAATTACTCCCAGGTCTTTTTCATTTTCTACAACATTAAGTGTAATACCACACAGTTCGTACATTTCTCTGGGGTTACTTCTACCCATAAGCAGTACTTTGCATTTGTGAATGTCAAACTTCAGTTGCCACTTCTCAGCTCATTTGCCCAACTCATCTAGATCCAGTTGGAGTAGCATACTGTCTTTTCTGTCATTAACAACCCTGCCGATCTTTGTATCATCTGCAAACTTGGGCATTAAACCTGATATACCTTCATCGATATCATTGATAAATACAAAAAAAACAACAATGGGTCCAACACCGAACCCTGGGGAACTCCACTAATAACATTTGTCCAAGAAGAGCAGTGTCCATTGATTACCACTCTCAGTCTTCTCCCACTCAACCATCCCTTTATCCATTGTAGCAACTTACCCTTAATGCCATATCTCTCCAATTTGTATAGCAGTCTTCCGTGTGCAACACTATCATGTAAAGTGTAAAGTACTACACATGGGAGACAAATGTAAGGTACTACACATGGGAAACAGCAACCCCAGAGCAACGTATCAACTCTGTGGTACTACACTGACAGTGGTAGAGAATGAAAGGGACTTGGGGGTGGTTGTGCAGGCAGATATGAAGTTCTCTGAGCATGCAGACGGGCTGCAAGAGTAGCTCATGGAGTATTGTCAATGATATACAGGAATTTTTCCAGCAGGGATAAGGAGGTGATTATTCTATTGTATAAGGCAATGGTCAGGCCACACCTAGAGTACTGTATACAGGTCTGGAGGCCTCATTTCAAGAAGGATGTAGAGCTGCTGGAACGAGTACAGAGAAGGGCAACAAGATTAGTGAATGGAACAAAGGGGGGTGCTCTTACGAAGAAAGGCTTAAGTTTTGCAAATTACAGTGTCTGGAGACTAGGCACCAGCGAGGTGATCTGATAGAGGTGTATAAAGCCTTGAATGGTTTAAGCATGCTCAATGCTGATGGGATTCTTCCTCTAGCTCAGAAAAATCACCTGAGAGGGCATAAATTCAAATTGAGGAAAGACAGATGTAGGATAGACGTGCGGAAATTTGCCTTTAGCCAGCGAGTGGTTGGTTGGTGGAACAGACTTCCATCCCTTGTGGTGGAGGTTGATAGCCTAAATAAGTTTAAGGCTATCAAATAGCTGGACAGGTATTTTGAACGAACAGAGGGGTGAAGTGGAAGTGGTTTTTTTTTTTTTTTTTTTTTGGCTGATGCTGCATAGGCTTGCTTTCTTGCATCAAATGCCTCTACTAATGCTAATGCTAATGCTATCAAAAAAACTTTCCTGAAATCGAAGTACACGTATATGGTATGAAAATTATTTTTGTCATTCAGTTCCTTTGTGACCACATCATAGCATCCAATGGAATTGGTCAGACAAGATCACCCTTTAAAAAACCCATTCTGTGTTTTAACTATTACTGCAGTGTTGTCTAAATGATCCTGGAATGCTGCTTTAACCAGGTCTGAGCCCATCCAAGATCACCTTCCATGATCCTTTGCGTGATCACATCTCTCGACTCCGTTTTTCTTTTTTATGAAACGGAAATGACGCCAATGAAGTCATTTCTGCGTTGCGAAATCGTGACAAATTGATTTTACTACTGTCTGAAATTTATCAGGTTCCTCCAAAGATTATGTAACATATTTACACATAAAATAAAAAATAAAAAATACATAAATAAAAAAAAGACGAAAAAATTTATTCTGTCAATTACGGGATTCGAATGTAGGCCTTTCTGTTGGAAGGAGAGAGATTATACGAATTTTACTTCTCTGGACGGCGTACTCAAGGTAATAGACTCTTCATGCTCTATAAATACACCTAAAAATTTATGTTGTATTGGTTTAGAGATACACATAAATTTATATTTAATGTGAATTCGTCTGGCCAAACAGTACTGGGTAGATATGATAGATATATCGTTGCACTGTAACATATTTCTTTTTGCCAGTAGGCTGACATTTATTTATTGATATAATTTTTAATTAATCGCAGTTTTACAAATAATATCACTTTAACTTGCTTTTTTATCATCAGAATTATTTATTACTGTAAAGGAAGACTGCCCTCCAAAAAGTGTTTGGATATCCCTGTTTTCCTAGTCTATTGAACCACCAGTATGCTGTGCAAGGAAGGGGACACGAGCTACACAAGTTAGTAGTTCTCATCGGAGCATGTAGGGCCCAGCAGACTGATTCGAAGAGTGGTGTTGCTGCCAGATTTCATATTTCTGACTTGTTGATGGATGCAATTGCTGATAGTCACACCACCCAAGGTCGACTGACAGTGACGTTATCACGAAGCGTGACGGTACCCCCCCCATCCAGCAACGAATAGGAAGATCATAGAAGCTCACGTGAAGTGAGCTTCTATGAGAGCGTACTCGGAAAGTAATACGACAATTTCGCGACTATTCTCCTTAAAACATCAATCAGAACTTAGAGCGTCAACAGGAGTTTATGAGTACAAAGAAACATACTAAAAAACCTGTTATAGACAGCTCGACAAAATTAACATAACACGTAGAAAATGTGGTGTAACTCGTGCAGCTTGCAATGAAGGAGGACAAAATTTGGTATGGTGGTGTACCATAGAGTGGAGATGAAATGAGAATACGGCGAGAAAATTTAGATAGATATTCGAAAATATGGTCACATGACATCAATAGGCCATAAGATCCCCTCCACTAGACAAGACTGACAGCGGTGAGCCATACTTGATATAAGGATGTTTATAAGATGCTGTGGCAGTGTAGACCTTAGCTCACCAAGTGATCGAGGAGTTGGCTGTCGGTGTGCAATGCGTTGCCCAAGGACGTCCCACACATGTTTGATCGGATTTAAGTCTGGTGATCGTGTTGGCCACGGCAGTTGTTGGATCTCTTCAGTTTCAAGATAACATCTACACCACTTAGGCTCTATGTGCAGTGGCGTTGGCGTGCAGGAAAAGAAAATCTGGGCTAATCGCACCCCTAAAAGGTCGCTCATAGAGTTTGAAGATCTGTTCTCTGTACCTCTGCGCAATTACTGTACCCCTATCAAAAACATGAAGGTGGATGTAGCTGTTGATCATTATTTTGCCCCACACGAGAAGACCACATCCATCGCTTGCGTGTCCCTTTCTCTGATGTTGGAGGGATGGTTCTGCATTCCTCATTTTCTCCAGATGAAATAATGTCTAGAGTCTGTTTGTAGGCTAAAACGGAACTCGTCAGAGAAATGTGACCAAGTCAAAAACAGGAATGAAGTAATGTGGGCGCAACCCGTGTTTTTATAGGCATGATAATTTGCATAATGTGCGGCTCTGTGAGGTGATAGATCGATTTATATTGGATACTTGGAATTTGCATGCTATGATGCCTATTATATCAAATAATCGTCTTCGGGGACACTGTTCACAATAAAATAGTCATGAAAAAATTTTTGTTCTGTTAATTTTGTCCAGCAGCGTGTTACTACCACACCGAGAATTACTTCATCTATCAGCTTGTATTAGATCTCTAAATTGCTTATTTTCTCTGGTCGTTTGCCTCTTTTACTGAACAAAAAAATTGAGTTTCCATGGGTGAAACCTTGTTCACCTTGCCTGAGACCGACTAATTCAGCCAAGGAATGAAAAAAAGCCCATAAAAACGTTCCTCGAGTCATTGATGGGATTCGAACCCGGGCTTTTTCCACTCGGTGTGGAGAGAACGGTAATTATATCTACTATGCTAGGCGCGAATACTGTGAGTACGAACGTATGTATGGAGCACTAGTCTCCTTGACGTTGTTCTCAGGAAAGCGGCAGTGTGTAAGCCAAATATCACTAAGAGCAAGCAGCGATCCTGCGTTGTATAACGTAACGCCATAATTGGTTCATATAGCAGTGGAAATCGGTTCTGTGAAGTGACTGATATCACTGCATCCTATTCTAGCAAATGAGCGGGAACCAATGAGAAGTGGTTTATAATATTTGCAGGCGTTGTGTAAGCTTGTCATTCAAAAAAAAAAAAAAAAATAATAATAATAAAATAAAATAATAATAATAAATAAAATAATAATTTGACAGCTATTGCTGTATTGGTATGCCAATGCCAATATGTATACATATTGGCATACCAATTCGTGTAAAACCAGAAATAATACGCAGCGAATTTTCATGAATTGACTAATACGATTACATTTAATTGTACAGCAAGTTTTTTTTTTTTTTTTTTAAATGAGGTAAACGTGTGATTTGTTAGCTTGAGCGCCAAAAATTTAAAGGGAAAAATTGTTGTATTCCTGGGAAAAAAAAATCTTGAACTGAAAACAAAAACATCTAAACTGATTATTTGATCGTTATTATTATTATTATTATTATTATTATTATTCTCATCTTCTTCAATTCAGTTTTGAGGAGAGAAGCCATCCATTCAGGCAATCATTTCCCGCCTTTTTTTTTTTTTTACTGTCAATGAAAAAAGGCCGGACAAAAGTCTTAAGTACATAATTAGTGCTTGTTAAATGAGCATTTTAAACAGAAAGAAAATTCTATTTTTAGAATATGCTGTGCTAGACTACTTGAATATTTGCTGTGTGCATCAGATTGTTTTCTTTGAATAAAATAGCTCTCGAGAATAGCATTCATACTATTCAGTAATCGTAACAATTTTATTAAAAAAAAAAAAAAAAACGTTAAGCACAGTTAGGTGTAGTATTTACATCATGTTTACAGAATCAATAATGATCAGTCTAGTGTAACTGAATATTACATTTTCAGTTCTAGATACTTTATATACAATTAGAAATAGAACGAAGACATTACTTGCATATCTTTGCATCAAATTGCTGTCGATTGTCCTGTAGTATGTTTGAATGCCAACAGATGGCGGAAGGCGAACTTTATAGGACAAAAGGAGTAATTTTACACTAGTTTCAACCAATCAATTTCTTTTGCTGAAAGCGGGTATCGTGGAGTTTTTGGATCGTGCAATTCATTTCTTCTATGTTCTGTTCAAGTTTTTATTTTTGAGTAGTTTGTGATGTGGGATATAAAATAAATAGTTTTCGACGATGGAGCAAATCAAGTAAACTTAGAGATATATTTAACAGATCTAAATCTAAGATCATGTGGCGACAGCCTTTATGAAATGGTTGTTGACACTCAACATGGCTGACTAGCCGCTAATGGAGATAATACTTCTGTCACAGTCGTGAACTCTTGTGCTGTGGATGTATTTTGAGTTAAATGTTTCCAGTTTGGAATTTAAGTGAGGAGTAATTGGTATATTACCAAAGAAGTAAACCAAAATACACAAGGTAAGGGGAATTCAGATGAATAAGATGAGGGTTTTTTGG
Organism: Mastigoproctus giganteus; assembly: GCF_048544385.1. Taxonomy (NCBI): domain Eukaryota; kingdom Metazoa; phylum Arthropoda; class Arachnida; order Uropygi; family Thelyphonidae; genus Mastigoproctus; species Mastigoproctus giganteus. The sequence goes on from NC_143580.1 coordinate 208,318,411, forward strand.
CTTATTTTTTTTTCATTTAAAATTTTTTTTTTTTTTTTTTACACGTGGTCCCCATATTCCCTGTTTAAGTTTATGGAATTTACAAATAACGGTTTCTGTATATTAAATCCACTGAATATTCATGCACTGTATATGCATCCATATATTTAGTTAGATGGAAGCCAGTTAATTCGAAGCATGCAAACGTTGGGGATTTACTGTTTTCATCTTTAAAAAAAAATTTTCTTTATTTTACTTTTTACTTGATTCTCTCCTACTTGAATCTTTTCATATTACCTTCCGTTTCATTCATTAGATGCTCATATATTGGAACCATCTTATGTGTACTATAACCGCTTGAAAGTTAATCTGGGTATCTGTTTTCATCTCTCGTTGATGCAATTGTTTACTAAGGGTTAATGATCTTAGTGACGTTTGACATTCAATCAATCAGTATCCAAAGTAGTTTCAGTGGTGGGGTAGTTGTGATAATAATTTAAGCAACCTTCAAATATTTTTCCAGTGAAACTCTCCATTAATTTAAATTTTCTTAACTTAATAATATATACTTAATTATTCTGAACTGCACATATGTAGTCAAACATATTTTCTCTAATTGAACGATTACTTTTCCATTAATCCAAATCTTTTTCACTTTTCTCTTGAAAATTTTAGTGGACCAATAAAATTTCGGATTAATTATATAAATGTATATTAATTATATAATGTGCATTCTGGAATGCACATTATTAATATAATATTTGAATGGAATGTTGCACAGGTAATATTTAGCTAAATACTTGAGTGAAAGTACTTTCCTTGTGTAAAGTAAAAAAAAAAATAAAATAAAATAATAATAATAAAGTAAACCGCCAAAAGACCAAACTGACAAACTTATTTTTTTTTTTTTTTTTGTTTTTTGTCAGTTTCGTGTTTTATGCGAACATATGATTTATAGATTATTAACAGTAAATAGTTTCAAAGGTGAAGTGCTTTCAGCTCAAGTGTTTAGATATCACGTTATTATTTATTGATTACAATTTTTTTAAGTTTATTTTTAAATAAATTCATTACAAAATGAGAGTTTTGTATTGACACAGACAAGATTTCGACTGAAAGTTAACGATGTTCTTATAAGTAGATTGCTTGCTTTTCTTGCCCACCCAGCCGCTCACCTGTTCAAGATTCTCTGAGACTTAAGAATCTGTGTTTTCTCTAGGATAAATTAAGATACTGAAAACCCCGGAATTAGTTAATGGGTTTACAGTTTCACTTAATAGTAGTTAGGACAGACAGAATCAAAATATTTTAGAATATCAATAATTTAACATCTTGTGTTGGTACTGTTTTTAGCTGACTGAAGGGAACAGCATAATCTAATAAATAACATTTATTTAATAATATTTTTTCTAAATATGATATTTAAATTATGCTTTATTTACTGAATGAAAACTGGCTAATAAGCTAAGGTAATCCTTTGTTATAATGAGATCTTTTAGGATATTTGTTAATATGCTACAATATACACTACCATTACCTAAAAGGCAATGGACATTTGTGCTTATGAACAAAACATGCAATTTTTTTAAAGAATTGAATGGCACGTTGGCCCACCTTTGGCCAATGCTTCAGTGCATTGTCGAAGATTATATAGCGATTTTTCTGTAGAAAGCTGGTAACATTTTCTAAATCTTTTAAAGCACTGATTAGCTCCAATAATGAAGAGAGCAGTGTTGATCTAATTTTCATTTGGATTGATTTCAAAGTGTAGACCATTGCAGTAGTCTCTTGTTATTCTTTACACACCGTGTACAGGGAGGTTCTGCAGTATTTGAGTATTCATTATCCAAGGCCCCGCAGTTAATGGAGATATGAAATATGAAGAATTAACGGAAGCCCCTGAGAAAATTGATGAAGCACTTGAATATTTTTGTGAGAATGACCCTCCTTCATGATTGTGTAACAAACGTTCCTGATTTAAAGACAACTAAATGCTACGACAAATTTTATCTGTAATAATACAGCAAAAAAAAAAAGACCCTGGATTCATTCTTTATTCGTAAAACTGAAAAATAGTGTAACTTCAATAAACTCTACTTCACCTTGCGTCTTTTTTTTTTTTTTTTATGAAAACCCCAAACACGAGAAGTATTAGAACCTATAGTATGTATTACCATGCTTGGGTTGAAGATTGAGAATACGAAAGAAGATATTTGTTGACATTAGACTTGAACTTCTGTGGACTAATTTTCAGGAAATACGTACGAAGGAAGGTTGTTCAAGAAAACGGCAGTTGAATGAATAAACAAGGAAGATGAAAAGTTGGTTCTGTGAGTTTGAAGTTGGACAGTAAATGGACGTTGGCTGGTGGTAGCACATGTTCGGACTGTTTTGAAAGAGGGAGTGGTAATTATAAAATCCAAGTCAGAAGAACAGTGCCCATGGAAGTATCTGCAGAAAAGGCATGCAGCAGAAATAGTATGTCTATAAGACAGAGTGGATAGACTCTGTTAAAGAGGAGTCATTAATTAACCTAACTGCCCTCTTCTGAATGGAATCTAGAATCCTGAAAGAGGTTTTGGGGGCACAGCCCCAGATGTGCGAACAATATTCCATGGCAGGGCGGATTTGTGATTTGTACAGAGTGATGAACAGCTGTTTGGAAGAAAAAAAAAAAGTAACGCCGAGAGTGAAAGAGAAAACCAAGTTTTTTAGATGCAGAGGAAGCAATATTTGTAATGTGTTTGTGCTAAGAGAGATTAGAAGTGGGGGTAATCCCCAAAAGAGATATATCATTTTGCCTAGAAAATGGAGTTTCACCAAAGATAAGCATAGGAGCAAAAGAATCCTTTTTGCAAGGTATAAGACAAGACTGAGTTTTAGAAGGATTGAAATCAACTACGTTGTCTTTGCCCCACTCGAGAATTAAGCTTATGCTGCATAAGCTCATAAAGCAAGTGTATGAGCTTATGCAGCATCAGACAAAAAAAAAAAAAAAAAAAAATTACACCATTCCCTCCAAAGGCCTGTCCAGTTCCTCCTTAAATTTATTTAACCTATCAACTTCCACAATGACAGATGAAAGTTTGTTCCAGCAATTAACCACCCGCTGGCTAAAGGCAAATTTCCGCACATCTATTCTACATTTGTCTTTTCTTAATTTGAATTTATGCCCCCTTAGGTTCGTAATCTGAACAAGTGGAAGGATCCCATCAGAATTTAGCGTGCTCAACCCATTCAAGGCCTTATACACCTCAATCAGATCACCGCACAGGTGCCTAGTCTCCAGCCACTGGAGAATTGGTAAGAGGATCCCTTCATTCCCCTCACCAATCTTGTTGCCCTTCTCTGTACATGCTCAAGCAAATCTACATCCTTGCAAAAAAGAGGCCTCCAGACCTGTACGCAGTACTCAAGGCATGGCTTGACCATTGCCTTATACAGAGGGACAATCACCTTTTCCCTGCTAGCAAAATTCCTATATATCATTGACAAAACCCCATGACCTGCCCTGGCAGCCTGTCTGCATTGCTCAGAAAACTTCATATCTGACTGCACAATTACTCCCAGGTCTTTTCAATTTTCTACCACCTTAAATGTAGTACAATAATACCTCGACTTACGCTACCCTGACTACGCGAACTCAGAGTTACGTGGTTCTTGATTTTTTCGTTTGGTATATATCTAAAATTAGCTTACCAGTGATTTGGAAGTCAAATCATAAAGCTTGGGTGACAGCTTCCAGTTTTTGAGGACTGGTTTGGTCACCATTTCATACCCGAAGTCGAATGTTATTGCAAGTCTAAACAGATTCCATTTAAAGTGATGCTTCTTATTGACTATGCACCCGGTCACCCTCCTGCCACCCTAATTAATTTCGACCCACATGTGTAAGTTGTGTTTTTGCCTCCAAACACAACTAGCTTGCTTCAAGCGATAGACTAGAGAGTCATCAAAACATTCAAGGCTTACTACACGAGGCGTTAATTTGCACGTCTGAATGAAGCTATGAGACAAAATAGTGAGATATCTGTTAAAGACTTTTGGAAACAATTCAATCTTTTAGATGCCGTAAGAATCATTGAAAAATCTTGGGATGAAATTCACAAAAAACATTGAATGGTGTCTGGAAGTGACTGTCCATTTTTTTTCCAAACCGAGACGAAAACAACGCCAGAAACTGATCATGTTGCTCATGTGATGGAAGAAGTTGTTAATCTTGCCAGGAAATTAAATTTGGAAGTCAATGGTGATGATGTCAACGAGCTCTTGGATTCACATAGTCAGGAGCTGACAATGAATGAGCTCATAGAGATGCGTGAGCACTGAAGTATCCGACACTTCAGACCCAGTTCCACCAGAAAAGCACATAAAGCACATGACAATTGCAAGCTTGACAGAAGGTCTCAGCTCAATTGAAGAATGCGTTATAGCTATAAAGCAAGGAATAAAAAATTTATTAGCTTGCTACGAAGAAATTCTGCTTGAAAAAAAGGCGCTGTGTCGTCAGACGAATTTGTTAGATTTTATGAAGCCATCGACATCGAAATAACTTTTTTACGTAACTCATTTATTTTTTTAATACATATTTTGTATTAATATGTATAAAGAACTGCAATTTTATTAAATATTTTTCTTCTAAACTAGTGTTTTTGTTAGTCCTCGGTCCCCATTAAGCAAAATTTATATGTATTTATATGCAAAGTTGTACCCCGACTTACGCTAATTCAACTTAAGCGATTTTCGTCGGACCCACCTATCGCGTAACTTCGGGGTATTACTGTACAACCTAGTTGGTACGTTTCTCTGAGGTTACTTCTACCCATAGGCAATACTTTGCATTTGTCAAGGTTAAACTTCAGTTGCCACTTCTTAGACCAACTGCCCAAATTATCTAGATCCTGTTGCAGTAGCACACTGCCATTACTGTCATTAACAACCCTGCCAACCTTTGTATCATCTGCAAACTTCGACACTAAGCCTAATATACCTTCATCAATATCATTGATAAATATACAAAACAACAGAGGACCCAACACCGAACCCTGTGGGTCTCCACTAACATTAGTCCATGAAGAGCAGCACCCATTGATTACTACCCTCTGTCTTCTCCCACTCAACCATCCTTTTATACATTGTAGCAACTTACCCTTAATACCATTCTGCTCCAATTTGTACAATAGTCTTCCATGCACAAGTGTCGAAAGCTTTCCTGTAATCCAAATATATGATATCAAAATTATTTTTTTCATCCAGTTCCTTTGTAACCACATCATAATATCCTATCAAATTTGTCAGAAAAGACTTTCCCTTAACAAACCCATGCTGTCTGAATTATTGCTGCAGTCTTGTCTAAATGATCCTGCAATGCATCTTTAACCAGTGACTCCATTATTTTACCCGGAACAGAAGTCAAACTAACTGGTCTGTAATTACTCGTGTCACCCTTTGATCCCCCTTTGGGAATTGGGGATACATTTGCACATCTCCAGTCCGTGGGGATCTCCCCGAGTCCAAGGATGCTCTCATAATTATGGCTAATGGTTTGCTTAGTTGCTTTGCGGCCTCCTTTTATATAACTGGACCCTTAGCACCCTGCTACAATTTGATAACCTTCTGCCATTTTCAAACCTTAATAACTCCTCATGTGTGAATGTAGATGCAAAATACTCATTCAGTTTGTTTGCTATCTGAGCAGGATCATCAACAGTCGAACCATCGATATCAATTGGACCAATCAGATTCATCCCCTTCCTTTTAGAGTTTATATAAGTAAAGAAATCCTTGCTGTTTTTCCTAGCATCTTTTGCCAAAGATTTCTCGTAATCTTCCTTAGCCTGCCTAACCTCCTTTGTGACCTGATTACAGACTAGCTTATATCTGCCATAGGCTTCTGAGATGCTTGATAATTTATATGCATCCCATGCATTTTTCTTCTCTGTCACGAGTCTCATTAGTTCATTTGATAACCATTTAGGCCATAACCTTGAACAATATTTCTTAATAGGTATGAAACTTTTAGTAGCATCCACGATTAATTCCTTGAATGCTTCCCACTTAGAATTTACTGTTGGTAAAGTCGTCAGTTGATTGCACTGTACAGAATTTAAAAACTGTCTGAGACCAATGTACTCACCTTTATGGAAGGAAAAACCCTTTCCTTTACCCCTAATGGTAATTATATCTTTAAGTAAATCCCACATCAGTACACTATGATCACTGCCACCTAGTGGTTCCTTTATCTGCAAATTCTTAATACACGAATGATCACTGCTGATAACGAGATCAACAGTGTTACCCTCTCTGGTTGCCTCTCGAACATGCTGCTGCAGAAAACAATCCAGTAAATCCACAAAAGTCTTACTAGTGTGTGGGTGACCAACCCACAAGTTCCAATCAATATCTGGGAAGTTAAAATCCCCCATTATAAAACATTCTGATTTACTAGCCCACTCTATTTCTCTTTACAATTGTTCATTGTACTCATTCGAGTCATTAGGCCTATAACACACTCCTACTCTTATTTTTGCTTTCGCAGTGCTTATGTCACACCAAACTGACTCAACAGTGCACTGTTCATCTATATCAACTGGATGCACTTCTTTTGATTTTATGTTTTTCTTAATTAACAGCATAACACCTCCTCCCTTTCTGTCCTGTCTATCCTTTCTGTACACATTGTGCTCCCCAAATTCCAGTTCTGCATTCCTTATATCTTTGTGACACCACGTCTCTGCTATCCCAACAATATCTGCCTTTGATGTCTTGACCAACACATCAAATTTATTTACTATACTTCTAGCATTGGTATACATGTATCTATCCTTATTATTAGTTACCCTAACACATCCCATATAACCCACCTGTTGCACGATGACTGCCATCCATCCCTGAACCCCCCCAGCACCCCTCGCTCCAGGTCGCTACTTATTTTAATAGAATAAATAGCGACAATAATAAGCTTTGGCAAGAGACCAGACTGCTTAGCTACTATTAGGGCAAGAAGTAAGTTTTCTACTCTTAGCCTGTTCAAAGATCAGCATTTAGGGAATTGGTAGCGGATATTCAAGAAGTTGAAGCGGATTCAGCAGGGCAGGTTTTTTCAAAATGGAAAGTGGAATGCAATGTGCTATCATCGGCAAAACTATGGATAGGATTTCCAGTCATTGAAAGGTCATTAATATAAAAGAGGAAAAGAATGGGGGAAAGAACTGAACCTTGGGGGACACCGGCATTAGTGGAGAAGTTAGAAGACAATGCCATCTACCATTACCCTCAGTGAGTGATCAGAGAGAAAACTGGATAATCAATTACTAAAAACAGTTGGCAAACCATAAGATGGAAGCTTGTTTAGAAGACCTTTATGCCAAATACGATCGAAAGCCTTTGAGATGTCAAGAGCAAGTGCTTGTGTTTCCTCGAACCTTTCCATTGAATTAGTCCATAAATGGGTAACATAAGCCAGAATATCACCTGTGGATCGACACTGACGGAATCCATACTGGTGATCGTTGATCAGACGGAAGGTTTCTAGGTAGTTTAAGAGTTGGCGGTTAATTGATTTCTCCATTACTTTAGAAAGAGTAGAAGTAATTGCAATGGGATGATAATTGGATGGGAGGGACTGGTCACCTTTTTTAGGAACTGGCTGGATATCAGCAAATTTCGAAGCAGAAGGAAAAACGCCTTTGGAATAAGAAAATGAAAAAAGGCGGCAAAGAACAGGAGTAAGTTCAGGAGCACAGGTTTTGAGAACAAATGGAGATATACCATCAGGATCTGGAGCTTTCTTACCGTCGAGATTTGTCAAAACCCTTCTGACATCCTTTTTATGGAAGACCACAGGAGGCACTGAATGGAGCATGTTGGGAATGGGGGAGGTGTCTTACCGAGATTATTAATACATGAGTTGGAAGAAAAATGGGATTCTACAGGTCAGCGTTATCCTTGGCTGAAGTGACAACAGAACCAACCATCTGGTTTTGATAGAGGTGTGAGCAGAGATGGGCAAAAGTTGCGGCCGATAGCTTTGGTAAGAGACCAGAATGCTCGACTACCATTAGGGCAAGAAGAAAGTTTTCTACTCTTTTTTACTTTTTTTTTTTTTATTAATTATTATTATTTATTTATTTTTTTATATTTTATTTATTTATTTATTTTTTATTATTATTTTTTTTTGGCTGGTGCAGCATAAGCCATAGGCTTTCTTGCACCATGCGGCCGTTACTAATACTAATACGTTTAGCCTGTTCAAAATCTATTTTGGACTGATTGTGAGTTTTGTAAGCGGAAAATGAAACAGAAGAATTGGAAACAAGCCAATTATGATATGCAACATTCTTCTCTTGAACAACCTTAGCACATTTATTGGAAAACCAAGGTTTAGATAAAGGACGAGATTTTAGGGTAGAGAGTGGAATAAAGGATTCCATTTCTACAAGAATAATTTCACTGACACGATCTGAGCAAATGACATCAGAAGTTTTGAAACAGTAGTTCGACCAAGGAAAGAAGAAAATAAATCTAGCAGATCATCCCATTTTGCATTCTTGTAATGCCAAACAATACAAGGTTGGGAGTAGCCATAAGATAAAGGGGCCATTGGAGAAGAGACAATCACCAAGTTGTGATCTGAGGTACCTAAAGGACCATTCACTTTGACCTTGTACTTAGAAGGGTTTTTTGTGAGAAAAAGATCAAGCATGTTGGCTGTATGGTTAGGATTGTCCAGTATTCTTATAGGTAAATGAACAATCTGTGCAAGGTCATTAGGAATTGCAAAAGCCTCAGCATCTCGACCAGCTGGGTCAGTGTGACTAGAAAACGGAAGGCAGCTGGAGTTGTGAACATTAAAATCGCCAAGGAAAATTACCTCACTGTTAGGAAAGTTGGACTGGAGAAAGTCAAGTTGCAAAGAGAGGAAGTCAAAGAGCTCAGAGTGATTAGTGGAGTTGAGAGAACAGTAGAGAAAACAGATGAATTTGACACAGGGAAGAAGAGAGATTTTAAGCCTGAGAAGATCGAAGAATGAAGATTCCAAATTACCAATTCTCTGACATGGAATATTGGAATGGACAACATTCAACATACTATAATAAAAAACAAAAATGCCTAATTAAATAGTTGCATCATTTTTTTAGTTCCTTCAATCCATATTTTGATAAAACTTTAGTTTACACTGGCTAAAACTTTAGTAAAACACTGGCTGACAACAAGTTTTTGCTTGAGTCCCTCCTGAAGTCAGGCAAAAATCTAACTTTTTTTTCACTAAACAAAACTGAAAGGCAATTAAAAATGTGATCCCTTTTAATAGCATCAGCATTAGTAGAGACATATGATGCAAGAAAGCAAGCTTATGCAGCATCAGCCAAAAAAAAAAAAAAAAAAAAAATCCATTTCACCCTCCATTCGTTCCAAATACCTGTCCAGCTGAGCCTTAAATTTATTTAGGCTATCAACTTCCACAACAAGGGATGGGAGTCTGTTCCACCAACCAACTACTGACTGGCTAAAGGCAAATTTTCGCATATCTATCCTACATCTGTCTTTCCTCAGTTTGAATTTGTGCCCTCTCAGCTGATTATTCTGAGCAAGAGGAAGAATCCCATCAGCATTGAGCATGCTCAAACCATTCAAGGCTTTATACACCTTTATCAGATCACCTTGCCGGTGCCTAGTTTCCAGACACTGTAATTTGCAAAACTTAAGCCTTTCTTTGTAAGAGCAGCCCTTTGTTCCATTCAATAATCTTGTCGCCCTTCTCTGTACTCATTCCAGCAGCTCTACATCCTTGAAATGAGGCATTTTCTTATACAAGGGAATAATCACCTCCTTATCCCTTCTAGAAAAATTCCTGTATATCATTGACAAGACAACATGAGCTACTCTTGCAGCCCATCTGCACTGATCAGAAAACTACATATCTGCCTGCACAATTACCCCCAGGTCCTTTTCATTCTCTACCACTGTCAGTGTAGTACCACAGTGTTGATACGTTGCTCTGGGGTTACTGTTTCCCATATGTAGTACTTTATATTTGTGAATGTTAAATTTCATTTGCCATCTCTCAGTCCATCTGCTCAGCCTTTCCAGATTCTGTTGCAGCAGCATACTGTCAGTAGTGTCCTTAACAACCCTGCCAACCTTTGTATTGTCTGCAAACTTGGACATTAAACTTAATATACCATCATCAATATCATTTATAAATACAGAAAAACAACACTGAACCCGGAGGGACTCCACTAGTAACATTAGTCCACGATGAGCTGTGTCCATTGATTACCACTCTCTGTCTTCTCCCTCTCAACCATCCTTTTATCCCTGGCAGCAATTTGCATCCAATGCCCCGCTGCTCCTGTGCAGCAGTCTTCCATGTGCAACAGAATCAAAAAGTCTTTCTAACATCCAAATATATAATATCAAAGTTATTCCCTGCATCATAGTATCCAATCAAATTGGTCAGGCAAGACTTTCCCTTAACAAAACCATGCTGTGTCCAAGCTATAACTGAAGTCTTGTCTAGATGATCCTGCAGTGCTATTTTTAATTGGTGTCTCCATTAATTTTCCTGGAACAGAAGTTAAACTCACAGGTCTATAATTACTTGTGCCAGCCTTTGATCCTCCTTTGTGAATTGGGGTCACATTTGGACATCTCCAGTCTATGGGTACCTACCTCCCTGAGTCCAAAGAAGCTCTCATAATTATGGCTAAGGGTTTGCTTACTTCCTTTGCTGCCTCCTTTAATATAACTGGATAGATCCCATCCACCACGGGTGCCTTTTTTATGTTTATCCTCAATTTCTCCTTCACTTTCCTCTCAGTTATTACAAAATCATTTAGCTCACCTCTGGCAATCCTCTTCCTGAATAACTCCTCATATGTGAATGTAGACGCAAAATACTCATTTAGTTTGTTAGCCCCCTGAGCAGGATCATCAATAGTTGAACCATCAATATCCAGTGGACCAATCTGATTCATCCCTTTCCTTCTAGAGTTTACATAGGTAAGGAAGTCTTCTGTTTTTCTTTGCATTCTTTGGCAAGGATTTCTCTTAACCTCCCTTTGCCTGCTTAATCTCCTTTGTGACTTGGTTACATAGGCTTCCATATCACCCATTAATTTATATGTATCCCATGCATTTTTCTTCTCTACAATATGTTTCATTAGTTCATCTGACATCCATTTTGGCCTAAACCTTGAACATTATTTCTTAGTTGGTATGTAAAGCCTAGTAGCTTCCAAGAAAAATGCTTTGAATGTTTCCCATTTTGAATTTGCTGTTGGTAACATCATCAGTTGGCTCCACTGTATAGAATTTAAATACCGTCTCAGACCATCCTAGTCGCCTTTACGAAAGCAAAAACCCTTCCCTTTATCCCTGATGGTAGTTACCTCTTTGAGTAAATCCCACTTCAGCACAATATGATCACTGCCACCTAGTGGTTCCTTTATCTGCAGATTCTTAATGCATGAAGAATCACTACTGATAATCAAATCAAGAGTATTACTCCCTCTAGTTGCCTCCCGAACATGCTGATGTAGAAAACAATCATCCAATAAATCCACAAAAGTCTTGCTAGTGTGTGAGTGACCAACCCACAAATTCCAGTCAATATCTGGGAAATTAAAATCCCCCATTATAAGACTCTCTGATTTACTGGCCCACAGTTGCTTATTATTCTCATCAGAGTCATTAGGCCTAAAGCACACTCCTAATCTCAATTTTGATCTCCCAATGCTTATGTTACACCAAACTGACTCGACACTGCATGTTGATTGGCTTCACTTCCTTGGATTTTGTGTTTCTTAACTAATAGCATAACCCCTCCTCCCTCCTTTGCTATCCTTTCTGTACACATTGTACTACCCAAATTCCAGTTTTGCATTCCTTATATCTGTATGACACAACGTCTCTGATATCCCAACAATATCTGCCTTTGATGTTTTGAGCAATACCTCAAATTCATCAAGTTTATATACTAAACTCCTGGCATTGGTGTACACATAAGTATACATGCACCTGTTCCTATTTTTAGCTACCCTAACACAACCCATGTGTTTACTTGTACCGCAATGGCTCCCAGCAGTCTCTGAAATACCCTGCATCCAATAGAAGCAGTGCAAGAATCACTTTCACCTCTGTCAGTGGCTACTGTTAATCTATTAGTCCTTGTATCCCCCCTCCAAACTAGCAGTTTTCCTACCCACCTAACACTGCCTGTGTAGCATCAGGAAATATTCTTGCACCCTTTCTATTTAAGTATATCCTATCCCTGTAGAAGCAGTCTCTCCTGTTAACAAATACATACCAGGCTGAAAAAAATTCTACCCCTTCAGCCTTGTACAATCTTTCCAGGACCGAATTGATCAACAAGGCTCTCATCATATACTCCCTCCTATCGTGTCTGGGTAGAATTGCAGACACTTTCAAATTCAACCCTAATTCACGGCTTTTTTTCAACAGTGACCTGTACTTGTTAAGTAATTCCGCTGGTCTCCTACTGTTAATATCATTAGTGTCAATGTGTACAACAATATCACCTTTTGTGCCCTTAAAAGGTATCTGCTCTACAACTTCGTCAACCTTTGCCCCTGCAGACATACTCTGGTCCTGTTCCACCTATCCTTTTTGCATACCATGTTCCCCGTTTCCCTGACCATAGTCACCAACAACTACTAGTTCCTGTGAGACCAGTGCATTCTGCCTTGGGGGTAGACGCTATGTTACGTGATGATCAAGTGCAGGCTCTGGCTTTGATGTCAGCCGAGTTCTTGATGGGCCCTCAATTTAGATCCTTCGAGGGCATCCACCCTGTCCTTCAAGCTCTCATAGGCTGATAACAATGCTGAGTTGTCGTCTGATTTCCTTACTATCCTTACATCGCGCGCACACAGACTTCCTCCATGGCAATATCATGTCCCGTACCCGATTGTCCACAAACATCAAGCAAGCAGTGCATTTTAAAAGGCTGTGATTCAGAGGGCAACTGGTCCCCCTCCCCTCAGTTCTCCCCTGAGTCACAGCACTCCCATTAATTTGAGCCTTTTGCTTTGCTGCTCTGGTCTGAGTCATGATTTCGATTTACTTTCAATAAAATTTCAATTTCAGTACAAAATTATAACCCTAAACTTGTATCCCAACACAGTTATAACACTATATATATATATTTAAGTATCAAGTATTATATATGAGTTCTGTTTATCTAACTTCCGTATAAAGTTATGTATTAATTAACTATGTTATGTTTGTAAAATCTAAGTCGTTATGTATTCAGTTAAAAAGTACAATTTAATTGACAATGAAGTTTAACAAGATTAATAGGTTTTGCTGATTAATTGACAATATTATATAATATACTAAGCTAACGCTATTTAGTTCGGGATATAACGTATCGTATAACAATGGAGGCAAGTTACGAACGGCAAATCTACGGACACTTAAGTATTAATTAACTTCCAAAATCTCGCTGTCTCAATTCAGAATAAACCAAGGATCTTGACTAGGTCTATAAGCTACTTATAGAAAATAATTTAATATAACAATTGGTCAGTAAAGTGGCTAAATATGGCAATGTTTTTTTCCTTCTAATTACAACTGTTTTTCTCAGTTCACATCCTTTACACAAACTTCTGTTTGTCACATAGCACAACATGAGGGGTACTGTAAACTAAATTTCAGCCCATATTTTAATATGTAGAGGTACATAATACACGTTATGTAACTTTGGGCAAATGATGCAAGAAAGCAAGCTTATATAGTAACATCAGCCAAAAAAAAAAAAAAAAAAAAAAACCCCTACGCAGTTCACTGATTTGTATCCTCCAAGAATTTGTCTAGTTCTTCCTTGAATTTATTGAACCCATCCGTTTCCACAACAACGGAAGCCTATTCCAACCAATCAAATTGTCTAGAACAGTGGTCTCCAAAGTTGGGTGTGTGAGATAATCCACGATAAATCAATATTTATTAATTATGAGAACTTTAGTTTTTTGAAACATAATTGAAAAAGAAAAATTGTAAATTTTGTTTAATACTTCATTATGTGGCTTTCTTTGATCATGCCTTCTATCATGCAAGTTCAAGTACATGATTTTTTTGTACTTGATCTTCTATTTAATTTTTGTATTTTTTTATTTGTGATCTTTTAAAATTATATGTGATTTTAGATATAATGACTTCCATGTAAATGATTTATAAATTTAAAAAAATTAAACTTATATATTTAATTTTTTTTCTGGGGTGCACTCTAGTCCTTTTAAGTAAAATAAGGATGTGCGACCAAAAAGGTTTGGAGACCGCTGGTCTAGAACAGTGGCTCTTTAACTACTAAGTTCTGCAGATCCCTACATATATATAAAAACACATCTTACTTGATACCTCTTCTGAATGTTTTGTAGACCCTAGTTTGTGAAATGCTGGTCTAGAACATCAGCATAGGCAATGATGTTTCCAATTCTATCCACAAAGTGCAACCATGCTAACTAGCCCATATCATGAAGCTCCCTTAGACTGCAACATCCCTACCTTGGGATGTTGCAGTCTAATGGGACAACAGTAAGTATTCCATGTACCCTCTTGTACCCAAACATGTCAATCAGACTACAAGTGTGTGTGTGTGTGTGTGGTATGATTCATTGTGCTACAAGGCTAATTTCCATTGATCACCAGTTCCAGATTAGGCATGCTTTCACCATGCCATTAATGGTATCCATTTGTTTTTGTTATCATGGACTTGTAGGGTGCAGGTTTTTCTATGAATGTGCATGCTATGCAGCCCTCTTTATGCTGTAGAAACACAAGTTTGCCTCTGGTTGCTCACAGCCCCAAGTACAGATTTTCTAGATGATGGTGCAACAAGATAGCCAGCCACATTATGGAATATTGGTTCCTGTCATTTTATATTTTATGCTTATTTGGTTGTTGCCTGTTAATTCCTATATCTTCAGTACACTGCCAATTATAGACCTTATAATGTTCATTACTTCAGCAGTAGTATATACTGACATCTATTATGACTCACTGAAATTCTACATTTTCCATGTATTCATCACTTGGGATACAATTTGGAGGTGAACTCTGGGTTAGTATTAGTAACAACAAATGTGCATGAAATGAATTTTTTTTTTATCAGCCAAAAAAAAAAAAATAAAAATAATTTTGTATCAGGTACATAATGTGACCCGCCGCTAGCATATTTAACATGTTTTACATTTAAGAGGCATTGGCAGGTGTTAAAAATGTTTTAATTTTCAGATATTAATAAAATTCATGGATAATGATATAAGAATGCTTTTATTTTATTAATAATAATTACATATCGGTTACTGAAAGTATTGGTCTGTGATGATTAAAGTAGGATCTATAATTTTTACATTGAAGAGATTTTAGTTCAAGACTAACTACACCGCCTATAGTAGTTTTGTTACGTGAAGTATTTATCGAAAGGTCTGATGACATGTCCAAGTAGAAGAATGTTTTCATAAATGTGTAGAACTCTTTTCCAGCCTCAGAGTTTAATTGTAAAGAAAAAAATTACATTCAATCTGAAAACATCTGGTGACTTGAAATCAGATGCGTTTTCAAATTAATGCATTTCCCAGTTTCCGAAAGTTTTTTTTTTTTTTTTTTTTTGTCTTAAAACCTCAATATTTCTGTTTCTATTGCTTTTCAATGATATGCTATATGTCCACATTATCCTGTTTATTATGTGAGAAAATTTCCTTAATCACGTTCATATTTTCCACTATCTGTTGGAAAGTTCCCCCCCCTCTAGTATAGAGCTAAGATGAAGCCCTGTGCAAAATTTCATTAAATTTGGTCCAGTAGAACATAAATTGTTGCCATCATACAAGTATCAACTCAGCACTTTATACACCTCAATCAGATCTTTCCTTGGATGTCCAGTTGCCAAACTGTTCTTGATACATGCATCAATTTGTGCTCATCACTAATCTGGTTGCTCTCCTTTGAACCCTCTCCAGAAGTTCTGTCTTCTGTGTTTTTTTTTTTTTTTTTTTATGTTGTTTCTGGATTCAAATACAATACTCTAATTGTGGTCTTGTATGGAGGGTTAATGATGCCCTTTCTAAAAATTATAGACAGGGCACCATGTGCCTTCCTAGTTGCCTGTGTTCACTGCTTGGAAAATTTTGTCAGGTTGAGTGACATGCTGTGCATGAATTAATTGCTGGTCATCTTTATAGGTCAAAATTTTTGCAGTACTTGCTTATTATCCTGCTGCCAGTGTAAGTTACAATTAAGTCTAACCTAACCAGTATATATTTTTTATATTTATGCATGTTTATTTATGTATATTTATATTTTGTAGTTTGTACCCAAGTTTATTGGCAACAAAATTGACTTCTAGAATGGTAATATAAGTACTGGTGGAAGGATAATAGACAAGTACCATTTTTGTATATTTCATAGTTAACCTGTAATTAGAGGAGTGTCCCATTGCTTTTGGTAGGATGGTGTTCATGATCTTTTAACAATTGGAAATCAAATTCAGTTTCTGTATACGAATTTAGATAATTGTCTAAAAATTAAATCTTGAAAGCTGGAGTCCTTGATTTATGCAATAATGTTATTGACCACTTTGTGACCTTGTCATTTGATAGCAAGAAATATTGTTTATAGTATTTGTAGGTTTCCATAGCTTAGAGCAGTGGTTCCCAAACTGTATGGCTTGGGATATTTTAAAATTTTTCTAGGGAAAAGAGTGATACTCAGCATCTGTCGGACACTGCGTGAACTACTAGCTCTAGGTACTTCAGTTTCAACGTTACTTATTAAGTTGTTTGGACCTAACTACTTAATAAATGGAACTGTTAGGTATTTCTTTTGGCCTAGGGGTGCTGGGAAAAAATTACTGAGACACCGTGAACTGAGAAAGTTTGGGAACCTCTGGCTTAGTGATATTTTCCTGTTAAAAGTGTGTCTGTTTCTGTTGTTTGGAGAAACTTTCTTAGACCAGAATGTGATAATGTAGTAAGTTAATAGCAGTTAGGCATTCTCATGTGGATGTTGTAGTTTTTCTTATCAAAAAACCAATTTCTTTTTTTAATTCCAAAAAAAACAATCTGGCTCTTTGAACACTATTTATGAATGCTGTGCATGTGTTGCTTGACAAGCAGTATCAGACCAAAGTATTTTTTCAACCTGGGCAGAAAGATGTTTTGGCACCCCCTTTACTAAGGAATATATATATATATTTTTTTTTCTTCATGATTTGTAAAATTTGGCGACCTGGGCAAGAGCCCTGCTGGCTCGTGTCTTAATCCAGCACTGTTGACAAGTTTGGTACTGTTATGTTATGGCCACATACACTGCTTGAGAATCTTCAACCCAATGCTTATTTAGTATTACTGGTTATTGTTAGCTGCCTATACTGCTTATTATTAGCATTAAACTATGCTAATAATGAGCATGTTTATTAACTTTACTATATTTTATTTGTTTATTAAAAATATTAAATTTTTCAATCATTTATTCCATTTGTAATGGGAGACAGATTTTTATTTTTTCGTGCCCCTGAATTTGGAAGTGGTATCATGTTCTTCCATTTTTACTTTTTATCATAAATTATCTTTAATTTTAAAATTTCATTTAAAATCTGTTTAGTCAGAGTTTTCATAGGTTCTAGCATTCCTTGTGTTTCCAGAATTGACTGCCTGTCCCTAATTTTTAGAATGTGCCTCTGTAAAGATAATTACGAGAACTACAAATCATCACATACTTGAGATGACTTCCTTTTCAGGTTATTATTCTGTATGAGCTCTCTTGAAATGGCCAGTGATGAAGTATTTATTTACAATTACTGACTGTATTACTGTGAACATCAGTGGTGTAACTAGGGTACATTAGATTTCTTTTAAATCTGTTTGGCCATGGCTGCTGAATGGAATTAAAGAAAATACTCCAAATAACTGAAAATTTGATTTATTTTAAAAATGTGAATACAACTTTCGTTATGTAAATCAATTATTATAAAAATCTATAGCATTTATATAAAAGTTGTAGGCTTTTGGATAATTTATTTTTTATTTTATTAATTAATTAAAACAATATAACTACAGTTTATTTCATTATCAAATCCATAAAATCAAGCAGTGATAAAACAAATTTCAGGCGATGAGAATGGAATAAATTTTGTAACATTTCATTTAAGCAAGTCTGTTCCAGTTTATGACACAACTAGCGGAGGGTTCAATGAGCCAAAATTGCATTTTCTGTTCTTCAGAATAGACCTTTCGGACTCAAAGCTGAATTTGGGTTTCTGTTCTTTATTGGGACTTGCAGGCTGGAGTCTAACTTTAGTGTACAAAAACTAATGGAGATTATATTTTACAAATGTTAGATTTTTGTTTTTTTATGTTATTTTATTTCCCATAGATCTGTGCATTCAAAAATAATCAAATATTGCAATAGACCTAATTAATTTTCTGCCATCTCTCCTCCCCAAGGAATGATTTTGAATAAGACTTCTGTGATATTGACAGACTTTTCATAATTTATTTTGGGTGGACATAATCATACCTTTCAAAACCGTGGCAAGAAGATGTTGCACTGTAGTACTTGTTATATAGAGGTTGCACTGTACTTGAGACCATTACAAATGTGCCTAAATTGCTGCAGACCTTGATTGCTATTTATTATACTCTGATACAACACCTAAATTCTGATTTGCTGTTTACTCTACTGGCTTTATATAATCCAATTTTTTCTAAATAACTTGTATACTTCCATATGGTAGCATGCAGTTGTCCTTGCATTTCCAAAACCTGGAAAAGATCCTTTTTATATGTTTAACTGTCATCCCATTTCATTGACTGGCTGCTTGGATAAAGGCCTTGAACAAATGGTACATAGAGGACTTACATGGTTATTATTAATTTTTATTATTAGCTATGTGATGCAAGGAAGCCTGAGGCTTATGCTGCATTAGCCAAAAAAAAAAAAAAAAAATAAATTCCCAGGGGGTGAAAATATAATTTCATACTTCCAATTCCATCGCATCTCCTACATTCAGTTGTGTCTGCACGAACTAAAATAAAATTTGTACCCCTAAACAATATGTACAGTAGCGGACAAAAAAGCTGCATCACCTTAAAAACTAACATTTGTAGTGAAACGTATAAGATATTAGCAAGGGCACATGATACAAGAAAGCAAGCTTATATAGCATCAGCCAAAAAAAAAAAAAAAAAAAAAAACCCCCTTATTTCACCCATCCCCTCGCTCCAGATGTTTGTCAAGTTCTGCCTTGAATCTATTTAAGCTATCAATTTCTACAACGACAGATGGAAGTTTGTTCCACCAACCAACCACCCGCTGGCTAAAGGCAAACTTCCGCACAGCTATCCTACAACTGTCTTTCCTCAATTTGAATTTATTCCCTCTCAGGTGATTATTCTGACCAAGAGGAAGAATCCTATCAGCATTGAGCATGCTCAAACCATTCAAGGCTTTATACACCTCAATCAGATCACCTCACACCTCAGTCTCCAGACTGTAATTTGCAATACTTAAGCCTTTCTTCTTAAGAGCAACCTTTTGTTCTGTTCTTGTTGTCCTTCGCTGTACTTGTTCCAACAGCTCTACATCCTTCTTAAAATGAGGCCTCCAGACCTGTATACAGTACTCAAGGTGTAGCCTGCCCATTGCCTTATACAAGGGGATAATCACCTCCTTATCCCTGCTAGCAAAATTCCTGTATATATCACTGACAAGACACCATGAGCTACTCTTGCAGACCATCTGCACTGCTCAGAAAACTTCATATCTGCCTGCACGATTACCCCCAGGTCCTTTTCATTGTCTATCACTGTCAGTGTGGTACCACAGAGTTGATACGTTACTCTGGGATTACTGCTTCCCATATGCAGCACTTTACATTTGTCAATGTTAAACTTCATTTGCCACCTCTCAGCCCATCTGCTCAACTTTTCTTGATCCTGTTGTAGCAGTGTACTGTCATAGTGTCGTTAACTACCCTGCCAACCTTCTTATTGTCTGCAAACTTGGACATTAAGCCTGATATACCATCATCAATATCATTTAGGTGGTAGATGACTATCATCAACTGGTGAAATACCACCACTTGGCTTATTGGAGGCTTGAAGTGGTGGAACCCATGTTTAGTCTCTAGAGCTAAGTTCCGGTCAACCCTTCCCTATCTCTTCCATCATGCAGTATGATTGATAACTTTTGAGGTTATGATGAACGTCGTGGTGAGATACAATATTCCTTAGATTTCGAGGGTACAGCTCTAAAACGGTGTTTGCAGGCCGGCTGCTAGTTAGTACACCGGACCGAACCTGTTGGTAACTCTCTAGGAGGTTCTGGATCAGCTAGTGTATAATCTTGCTACCACTACTCTACCAGATAGTGACTGGAGGGAGTCCGAGTAGTGTGTATGCGGGAGCATTGTCGAGGCCACGTTATGTCAAGGATCTTGGTATATTCTTACCTCGTGTATGCCATATCCAAAAATTTCATTACTTCTTACATCATTTCACACCCACTTTTTCTTACTATTGAATACACCATGAATTGTCAAACTAATAGAGCAAGCTTATCTGCAAAAAGAACTAAACATCCCAAGCACTTCCTAATTCATTTCACAAATATACGTGGCCTCAATTCTAATCTCAACGATGTCCATTTCCACTTGCAGTCTGTCAAACCCCATGTACTTTTTCTGACAGAATATCAGTTATCGGTTGATTCAACTACTGCTCATCTCAGATGCCCAAATTATGCACTGTATGATTCCTTTCGCCTCAAAGGTGGTACTTGTGCATATGTCCGTTCTGATATTCCCTGTCAGAGACTTGGCAATTTGGAATATCCTCTCTTTGATCTTCTCTGGCTTAAAATCTCTCTACCTCATTGGGTCAAATTCATCTGTTGTCTCTACCGTTCTCCCAACTCCACTAATCACTTGGAGCTCTTTGACTTCCTCTCTTTGCAACTTGACTTTCTCCAGTCCAACTTTCCTAACAGTGAATTAATTTTCCTTGGTGATTTTAATGTTCACAACTCCAGCTGGCTTCCGTTTTCTAGTCACACCAACCCAGCAGGTCGAGATGCTGAGGCTTTTGTAATTACTAATGATCTAGCACAGATTGTTCATTTACCTACAAGAATACCGGACAATCCTAATCATACAGCCAATACGCTTGATCTTTTTCTCACAAACAACCCTTCTAAGTACACGGTCGAAGTGAGAGGGCCTTTGGGCACTTCAGATCACAACTTGGTGATTGTCTCTTCTCTGATGGAACCCTTTTATCTCATGGCTATTCCCAACCTCGTGTTGTTTGGCATTACAAGAATGCAAAATGGGATGGCCTGTGAGACTTCTTTTCTTCTTTTCCTTGGTCGGATTACTGTTTCAAAACTTCTGATGTCAACGTTTGCTCAGCTCGTGTCAGTGAAATTATTCTTGCAGGAATGGAATCCTTCATCCCACACTCCACTTTAAAATCTCGTCCTTTATCTAAACCTTGGTTTTCCAATAAATGTGCTAAGCTGTTCAAGAGAAGAATGTTGCATATCGTAATTGGCTTGTTTCTAATTCTTCGGTTTCATTTTCTGCCTACACCAAAGCTCGCAACAATTGTAAAGCAGTTATTAATCAGTCCAAACTATAGTTTGAACAGGCTAAGAGTAGAAAACTTGCTTCTTGCCCTAATGGTAGCCAAGCATTCTGGTCTCTTGCCAAAGCTATTGGCCGCAACTTTTGCCCCTCTCTGCTCCCACCTCTGTCCAAACCAGATGGTTCTGTTGTCATTTCAGCCAAGGATAAAGCTGACCTGCTAGCATCCCATTTTTCTTCCAGCTCATGTATTAATGATCTTGGTAAAACACCTCCCACCATTTCCAACACGCTCCATTCAATGCCTCCTGTCGTCTTCCGTCAAAAGGATATCAGAAGGATTTTGATGAATCTTGATGGTAAGAAAGCTCCAGGTACTGATGGTATTTCTCCACTTGTTCTCAAAATCTGTGCTCTTGAATTTACTCCTATTCTTTGCCGACTTTTTTCACTTTCTTATTCTAAAGGTGTTTTTCCTTCTGTTTGGAAATTTGCTTATATCCAGTCAGTTCCTAAAAAGGGTGACAAATCCCTCCCATCCAATTATCATCCCATTGCAATTACTTCTACTCTTTCTAAAGTAATGGAGAAATCAATTAACCGCCAACTCTTAAACTACCTAGAAACCTTCCGTCTGATCAACGATCGCCAGTATGGATTCCGTCAGTGTCAATCCACTGGTGACATTCTGGCTTATGGTACCCATTTATGAACTAATTCAATGGAAAGGTTCGGTGAAACACAAGTGGTTGCTCTTGACATCTCAAAGGCTTTCGATCGTATTTGGCATAAAGGTCTTCTAAACAAGCTTCCATCCTATGGTTTGCCAACTGTTTTTAGTAATTGGTTATCCAGTTTTCTCTCTGATCGCTCACTGAGGGTGATGGTAGATGGCTCTCTGTCTTCTAACTTCTCCACTACTGCCGGTGTCTCCCAAGGTTCAGTTCTTTCCCACACTCTTTTCCTCTTGTATATTAATGACCTTCTTCCATTGACTGGAAATCGTATCCATAGTTTTGCCGATAAAGCACATTGCATTCCACTTTCCATTTTGAGAAACCCTGCCCTGCTCAATCAGCTTCAAATTCTCGAAAATCTGCTACCAATTCCTTAAATGCCGATCTTTAGGTAATTCTACAGTGGGGCAAAGACAACTTAGTTGATTTCAGCCCTTCTAAAACTCAGTCTTGTCTTATATCTCGCAAAAAAGGATTCTTCTGCTCCTATGCTTATCTTTAGTGACACTCCGATTTCTAGGCAAAATGGTATATCTCTTTTAGGGATTACCCTGACTCTAATCTCTCTTGGCACAAGCACATTACAAATATTGCTTCCTCTGCATCTAAAAAACTTGGTTTTCTATTTCGCTCTCGGCATTACTTTTCTTCCAAACAGCTGCCATGGAATATTGTTCCCACATCTGGGGTGGTGCCCCCAAAACCTCTCTCTGACTTCTTGATTCCATTCAGAAGAGGGCAGTTAGGTTAATTAATGATTCATCTCTAACAGTCTCTCCACTTGCTTTCTCATAGACATACTGTTTCTGCTGCATGCCTCTTCTACAGATACTTCCACGGGCACTGTTCTTCTGAATTGGCTTCTATAATTCCCGCTCTCTTTCCGAACACGTGCCGCCAACATCCATTTACTGTCCAACTTCAAACTCACAGAACCAACTTTTCATCTTCCTCATTTATTCATTCAACAGCTGTTTTCTGGAACAACCTTCCTTCATACGTATTTCCTGGAAATTACAATCTACAGAAGTTAAGTCCAATGTCAACAAATATCTTCTTTTGTCTTCTCAACCTCCAACCCAAGCACGGTACTGAGTACTATAGGTTCTAATACCTCTCGTGTTTGGGGTTCATATTAAAAAAAAAAAAAAAAAAAAAAAATTATAAATACAGAAAACAACGATGGACCGAACGCTGAGGGACTCCACTAATAACATTCGTCCTCGAAGAGCAGTGTCCATTGATTACCACTCTGTCTTCTCCCACTCAACCATCCCTTTATCCATAGCAGCAATTTGCCTCCAATGCCACACTGCTCCAATTTGTGCAGCAGTCTTCCAACAGTATCAAAGGCCTTTCTAAAATCCAAATATATGATATCAAAGTTATTCTTTGCATCCTTTGTGACTACATCATAGTATCCAATCAAATTAGTCAGACAAGACTTTCCCCTTAACAAACCCATGGTGTGTCCTTGCTATAACTGAAGTCCAGGGAAGCTCTCATAATTATGGCTAAGGGTTTGCTTACTTCCTTTGCCACCTCCTTTAATATAACTAGATAGATTCCATCCACCCCAGGTGCCTTTCTTATGTTTATCTTCAACAATTTCTCCTCCACTTTACTCTCAGTTATTACAAGATTATCTAGCTTACTGCCAGAGTTGAATATACCTCTGGCATTCTCCTCCCTGAATAACTTCTCATGTGTGAATGTAAATGCAAAATATTCATTTAGTTTGTTAGCTACCTGAGCAGGATCATCATCAGTTTAACCATCGATATCAAGTGGACCAATGGTTGCTGGAAAAAAAAAAAAAGGCTCTTATCACCCCAAAAATTTGGATTTGGAAAAATCAGTTGATCCTTGACCTACACGGCAGAGTTGAAACACATACAAGAAATTGGAAAACAGCATATAGCAATGGTAAATCTAAGTATTGAATAAGCTTTCAATACACATGGAGATTCTGAATCTTGTCCAGATAATTATAATCGATATAAAATATCTTAAAAGAGTCAATAGTCATTACACTTCTGTAAAACTTGTGTTCTTCGCTCTGAACTGGGTCTATGTGTAAATAACTTTTCTGTACCTATTCATAATTTCTCATTTTTAGGCTTAACCTTGGATAATTAATAAATTAAACTTTCATGAACATATATTAAAATCTGAAATTAGCTGCCTGTAGAAACTTAACACCTTGTGTACTGTAACTTCATTACCTCGGGAGCAGACAGATACACACTGTCTTTATAACTAACTGTAGTTATATGAAACTCTGATTAAATCACAGTTGGATTATGGATCCCCTATATATGCTACAGTACCTAAATACTGCCCACCACAGTGCTCTTTCTCTAGGAGATTTTAGAACTTCACCTATTTACAGCTTGTATGCAGATGCATAAGTGCCTCTGCTACATCTTTGATAAGATCATCTACTCTGCATGTATACAGGTAAAATACACAGTCAGTTATCACATCAAACTGGTCCATTATTCATGAACTACTGTGAGCAATTAACTATGATCACAAATTCAATGAAAATAAATCAGTAGGATTGCGTTTTAGAGACTGTGAATGTAAATTCAGAGCCTCCTTAGTTGCCGACTATGCCTTATCTATTTCTTACCTAACAAAATGGGAGAAAAAATTACATATCCCTAATTGTTATATAGAAGTTCTCTTGCACAGTTTTTAAAATAGAAACAGTTATCAGATTTATACAGATGGATAAAAATCAAAGAACTCAGTAGGTGCTATTGCAGTAGTTTTTCTGGAATTATCTATATCTGTCTCCTTGCCTTGTGTTTACAGTACTTTTACATAACTATATGCTTTTAAATGAGCCTTGGACAGTATTAGAATCACTAGTTTTTTTTCTACTCTCATTTATATTGACTCTTTTTAGTGCAGTACTGGCTCTACAGAACAATCAGTGTTTCTCACAGCCATTGATTCAACATATTAAGAACCAACTCAGATTTTGAAAAATCAAGAAAAAAAAACTTTTTTTTTCTTGATTTCTCTCTGATTTTCAGCCATATCAGAATCTCAGGAAATGATTGTGTGGATCGAGCTGCAAAAAATTTGGATCACTTTTGGCATTACTCTTCTTCTAAACAGTTACTCGCTCTGTACAAATTTGAAATCCTCCCTACTAGGGAATATTAACTTTTGTAGATTGCAGTCTACATTGCACGGGCACTGTTCTTCTGAATTAGAGTCTCTCCACTCTGTCTCAGACATTCTGTTTCTGTTGCATGCCTTTTCTGTAGATACTTCTGAATTGGCTTCTATAATTCTCCCTCTCTCTTCCAAACCAGTCTGAACATGTGCTGCAACCGATTAGCATCCTTTTATTGTCCAACTTCAAACCAGAACCAACTTTTCTTCTTCCTCATTTGTTCCTTCAACTTATGTTTTCTGGAACAACCTCCCTTCATATATCCTGAAAATTGTAATCTACAGAAGTTCAAGTTTGATGTCAACAAGTATTTTCTCTCATCTTCTCAACCTTCAACTAATGCATGGTACTAAGTACTGTAAGTTCTATTAAATTTTGTGTTTACATAAAATAAAAAATGCTCAAGCTTCCATTGAAAAATGATGTTTTTATAAATGGTGAGGTAGCACAAATTTCATCACTTGACAGTGCATTGATTTATGAACACGTTTCCAGTACTTCTTGGTGTTGTTAAAGACAAACAAATAATGTACAGCATCAGTTCTGTTAATTTCAGTGTGAGAACCTACCAAATGCTATTATGAAATCAAGAATTGATGTACAGTGGTCCTTGGTTGGGAGAACTGAAGAATGAAGCTTTAAATATAACAAATTTTGCCAAGTAATGCTTTGCATTTTAGCACTTCATAGTGTTAAAATGCTATAGAAGTGCTGAATGTGAGAAATATTCAGCTGGGTTAGAAAAATAAAAACAGAGTTCAGATCTTTTCTGTCTGATGAAGCTTTGGAAATGTTCATGAGAGCCAAATCTAGAAGTGGGACACTGTTATGAACCAAACATTGACTCGACATTTTTGAAGAGGGCAATGACAATGTTGTTACTAACAGAGATTGTCAGATTTTAAAAGGGATAAAGAGAAAATTATATTATGTGGGTGCTAATGATATTAAGTACATGCAATCTGATGATCTGTTGGTAAAATATAGGATCCTGTTGAAAAGATGCTGCAAGTTAGATGAGAATGTTTGTCGGCAATTCTGCCCAGGCATGATACGAGGAATTATGTTTGAAAGCAATGAGGATTAATTCAAATCTTGAACTCTGCAAGGCTTTTTTGGGAGAAATTTTTAACAGTGTAGTCCATACTTGTAAGTAGAAGGAATCTGTTTTGTAGAGATGGGATACACTTCAACAAGGGTGGTACAAGAGTTTTTGCCAGTATCTTTGAGGACCCTGTCAAATAATCTCCCAAAAGATTGTGACAAGAGCCTTTACAGACAAGTCGGATAGGCGAGGAAGTGTGAATGTCTTGTGGGTGATTTCAATTTGCCCCTAATTGGAGCAAGTGGGAGGGAAACTCACCATGCAGAAGAAAATTTTTAAATCAACTAGATCAGTGGTTTTCAACCTTTTTTTAATAACGGCACCCCTACTCAATTTTCTGCCTATTAGATCCGATTTTCTCTCTCTCTGTATATATATAATATTAAAAATATATGTTATATGATATTTATTACAATAATATAATTACAAAAATTACATTTCATAATACAAATTATATATATACAGTATATAATTTTATTCTTTATATAGAGGTACTAAGTAAACATCAATTATAAATCACCACAAAATTAAAGATACTGTACAACTTTTTATAATGAAATAAACATATAAATTAAAAAATAATAAGTTTAACCAACTTAAACCCCAAATTATGTGGCACCCCTGAAATGTTGTTGCGGTGCCATAAGGTGCCGCGGCACCCTGGTTGAAAACCACTGAACTAGATGATTCTTATTTGTATCAGCATGTTAGGGGAAAGTACTAAGGGGGGGGAAATCTTTACCTGATCATCTCCCATGTACCAAATGACATTATTATAGGGTGACAGTACAAGGAACTATTAGCCAGCAGTAATCGTGGAGTTCAGAATGGAGGGGGAGAGAGAGAGAGAGAGAGAGAGAGAGAGAGAGAGAGAGAGAGAGAGAGAGAGATAAATAATGAAATAGCAGCCAGCTTAATAGAGCAGAAAAAGATTGCACCTATGACACCTACAAATTGATCTGTAATAATACCACAGAAAAGGCTAGGCTTGGAAAAATAGATTATGAGAAATTGTTGGCTAAGAAAGCAGAGAACAGGGACAAGGAGTTTTTCTAAAGAAAGACTCCTCCAGTGAGGAGAGAGAAGCTATATGAATGAAGCTAGAAGCATGAAATTATCAATATTAAAAT
Organism: Mastigoproctus giganteus; assembly: GCF_048544385.1. NCBI lineage: Eukaryota > Metazoa > Arthropoda > Arachnida > Uropygi > Thelyphonidae > Mastigoproctus > Mastigoproctus giganteus. The sequence goes on from NC_143580.1 coordinate 208,346,156, forward strand.
TTCAGATGATTTTTTTATTTAAAAAAAAACTTCTAAGCTTAAAGGCAAGTGTAAGGCTTCTGGTGTTGATTGCATGCATTAAGTAATTTTGAGGTAGGTGGCAAGAGAGTGTATTCAACTATTGAGGTTAATTATGAAGTTGCCACTAGACTTGGGATTATCTTGGATTGGCGAGGTGCCAGTGTTTTGCTAATACATAAAGGTGACTAAGGGTGAAGTGGGTAAAATCATGGAGGAGATAAAGAGTGCATTAAAGAATCATTTAGTTAGGAATGGAATTCTGAAGGAAAGAGCATGGTTTTGAAAGGAGAAAATCATTTTTAACCAACCAGGTTAGTTATTTTGATAGTAACTCATTGAGCAGGATTCCGTCCAAGCTGTGTGGCTGCCCACTAAATTTTTTGTGGGTACAGTACATTGGGGAATGCAGCCAAGCATGGCTGCACCCAGTTCCAGCCTGCCAGGGACTTCTCTGCATGAAGGGTTTGTGCATTTCTGTTACTGAAAAACAAATAATGGTTTATTTGTTAGGAACCATATGTGCAGGAAAACTTAGAATTACAGCACCAACAATTCAAAGAAATTATATTTCACTGAAAATGTACATCCTAATCCTCTCAATTAAAAGAGATTGCATTGTCTTGTGTTATTGAAAAAAAGCTAAATCAAAGTCATCTACCTCGAGTAGTATTTAAATTAAAAATAAATGATGCTTTTATATATACATAGTTTTGTGTATTAATTTTAATCATTATTTGTACTTTACTTATTTTTCATTTTCATGAGAAATTCTTTTTGTAAATTTTTGTGAAAAAAAATCAGATGGAAATTTTCTTTTATATATCCTGATTTTTTTTTTTTTTTTTTTTTTTCTTCTCTATGTAATTTTATTCCCTAATGCATGTGTGTATAAAAATTATCTAAAATGTGTCAATAAAATAAATTCTTTTTTTTTTGTTTGATTTAAAGCCTGTGAAAATATTTATGAAACTGACAAAAAGAAAGATTCATATGTATATTCTATCCTTAGTTTTTATTAAAATCTTGAATATTTTGTGCTTCTTAGGTCAATAGTCTTGGATAATTTTATTTTAAATCCCAGTAAGTGTGCCTTGTCAAACTGTAACTATTTTTTGTTATTGGAAATAAGCAGTGTTTTTAATGTCTGAGGGATAGTCTTGATTGCCTTTACGTAACTGTTATTAATTATGTGATTCAAAAATTATTTTTCGAATGTTCACTCTAGTTTATAAAATTTGTTAAAATTGTCAAGATGGTTTTCATAATGCTAATTTTATATTTGTAAAATAAATTTAATCTAATAGTTATGAATATCTGTGATTAAAATTGCTTATTTCCCATTAATATGTAAAAATCATAATACGTAATTTAATGATTTAATTATTCTTGTATGGCAACCAGCCAAAGAGCAGTGCTAGGTAAGGGCACAAAGTGATACTCATTTTGTGCATGGAGAGAAATATGCATATCAACTGGATGTAGGAAATAATTTTGACATTGTTTACTTAGATTTCATCAAATCACTTGACTCAGTCCTGCATAGGAGGTTACTATATAAGCTGGAACACATTGGAATTTCAGGAAAAATCTATAAGTGGATTGCAGCATGGCTATAGGGCAGGAGGCAGAGGGTTGTGATTAATGTTTATTCTTCAGATTGGGCTAATGTAAGAAGTGGGTTACCCCAAGGATTGATATTGGGACCAATTTTTTTTTTCCCCCCCTTCTTAAATGACATTAATCAAGGGATATGGGGCATATGTCAAATTTTGGATAATATCAAGATCAGTAGAGTGACTAATGATCAGCACCAAGCAAAGGATCTTCAGGATGATTAGACTTCGGAGATAGTTGGAGAAACTACAGCTATTTTTTATTGCAGCAAAATGCAACTTGGGAAATAGCAGCCTGAAAATGACTTGCACACTTGATGGGATTGAACTGAAACAATAAAGGAAGAAAGTGATTTGGGAGTTACGGTATGGTTGGATGGGAAGTTCTCAGAGCAATGTAAACAGGTGGCAAGGAGTTGTTATATTCTTTCATTATTTATTGAACATTTGCTTCTAGAGTTGACAGGTCACAATACCACTATATAAGGCAATTGTGAGATCACACTTGGAATACCAGGTAGGGAGACCACACCTAAAAATGACATAAGTTCTCTCCGAGAACTTCCCATATATGGGCTGCAGAGCTTGGAAACTAGACGCCACCTTAGATGAGATTTGATTGAAATGTATAAAGTTCTAAGAAGTGAAAGTAAAATGAACAAAGGTGAAATTTTCATTATTATAAATGATTACAGAACTAGAGGCTTGTAGAAAGTTTTTTTTTTTTTTCTTTTAACCAGTGAATTTTAATTATTGGAGTAAGTTGCCCTATGGGTGGTTGAGGCTGACCATTTTGGGAAATTAAAAGTTCAGCTGGATAGATACCTATGCGAGGAAGGAGTTAAATAGGTGGTTTATTAAATTTTTTTTTTATTTTTTGGGCTGGTGCAGCAAAAGTTCAAGGCTTCTTTGCAATGTGCGGCTATATTAATACTAAGTCTGCAGCAGTATCTTTCTTGAAGCAGTCAATATCAGTTGATTTCTAATTCCTTTGTTTCTGTCTGTGAAGAAATTCACAGACAGAAAAATGTTAGGTAAGTGAATGTAAAAACACTGTACAAGTAAGCAGGCTGTATTTTAATATAAAAATATGTATTTTGTCAGCGAAATTTAATTTATAGTATAGCAAGGACGTTAAAAACCTTCAGAAATATAAGGAGTACTTAAGAAACATAAGAATACTTAAAAAAAATAAGTAAAGAGAAAATAAAGAAGATAGGTTGTTAGGTGAGCACAACTGTGGGTACTGCCTGATTGATGCACACATTCAGAGTGGATACAGAGGAAGCAAAATTTGATGTGTGTGCTGAGAGACATCTGAAGTTACGGTTGATCCCTATTGAGAAATTAGTTTCCTGGAATTCCGAGTATTGTTGAAGAAACTATATAGGAGTAGGACTTTTTTTTTTTTTTACATGAAATAAGACAGGAAGCAGGAAGTTAACTAAGCATAATCGTCAAGCTCTCCTCCCTCCATCACTGCAGAATTATCTGCAGAAAACCATTCAAAGAATTGGTGATGTGTATTTGGGTAATTGTGATGGTTTATGCAGTACTAGGTTTGTTGAAGTGGAATGAGGTATACTATTATCGGCAAACCTGTGGATAGCATATCTCTGTATAAAATGCCTGTGCCTTTTAATGTTATAGTTTAGCATGGATGTTATTTGGTCTAAGTCAAGAATGACATAGACTAAAATCTAAGGAAGTGCATCCAGTTGACATGGGTGGACAGTGCAATCTTGAGTCAGTTCGGTGTGACATTGGAAAAGCAAATTCAAGAGTAGGAGTGTGTTATAGAACTAATGACTGATGAGTATGATAAACAACTGCACAAGGAAATAGTGGGTGAGTAAATCAGATTGTATTATAATGGGGATTTTAACTTCCCAGATATTCACTGGAACTTGTGGGTTGGTCACTCACACACTAGCAAGACTTTTGTGGATTTACTGGATGATTGTTTTCTACAGCAGCATGTTCAAGAGGCAACCAGAGGGAGTAATACTCTTGATCTGATTATCAGCAGTGATTCTTTATGCATTAAAAATTTGCAGATAAAGGAACCACTAGATGGCAGTGATTACAGTGTGCTGATGTGGGATTTACTCAAAGATGTAACTGCCATCATGAGTAAAGGGAAGGGTTTTTGCATTTGTGAAGGTGACTACAGTGGTTTCAGACTGTTTTTAAATTCTATACAGTGGGACCAACTGATGATGTTACCAACAGAAAATTCTAAACGTGAAGTATTCAAGGAAGTAATTTTGGAAGCTTTCATACCAACTAAGAAATATTCTTCAAGATTTAGGCCTAATTGGATGTTAGATGAACTAATGAGACTTGTAGCAGTGAAGAAAAATGCGTGGCATGCATATACGTTATCAGGCAACACAGAAGCCTGTGTTAGATATAAACTAGTCTAATCACGTCACAGACGAAGGTAGATTATGAGAAATCTTTGGCAGAGGATGCAAAGAAAAACAGCAAAGACATCTTTAATTATGTAAATGCCAGAAGGAAGGGATGAATCAGATTCATCCCTTCCTTCCTTCATGAAACGTGATATTGATAATTCAACTGTTGATGAACCTTCTCAGATAGTATTAAAGTCTAACAGGGAGCTAAATGATTTTGTAATAACTGAAAGCAAAGTGGAGGGGAAATTTTTGAAATTAAACATAAGAAAGTCACCTGGAGTGGATGGGATCTATCCAGTTATATTAAAGGAGGTGGCAAAGGAAGTAAGCAAACCCTTAGCCATAATTATGAGAGCATCCTTGCCCTCAGGGTAGGTCCCCCACTGACTGGAGATGCACACATGTATCCCCAATTCAGAAAGTGGGATCAAAGGGTGACACAAGTAAATGTGGACCAGTTAGTTTAACTTCTGTTACAGGGAAAATAATGGAGTCGCTGGTTAAAGAAGTACTGCAGGATCGTCTAGACCAGTGCGACTCAAAGTGTGGTCCATGGACCGGTGCCAGTCCATGACAAATTGTATTTTACAAAGTGCCGGTCTGCAACAGACTTGAAATAAAAGAAACTGATCCTTCACCACAGATAGTTTGAGAAGCACTGATCTAGATAGGACTGCAGTAATAATTCAGACACAGCATGGGTTTGTTAATGGGAAGCTGTATCTGACCAATTTTATTTGATACTATGATGTGGTCACAAAGGAACTGTATGCAAAAAGTAATTTTGATACCGTATATGATATCAAAATTATCATATAAAGACGATAGAAATGGGTTTCAGAAAAGATTTTGATATTGTTGCATGTAGAAAACTATTCTACAAATTGAAGCAGTATGGCATTAAGGACAAGTTTTAACAGTGGATAAAAGGGTGGTCGAGTGAGAGAAGACAGAGTGGTAATCAGTGGACCTGCTCTTCATGGACTAATGTTATTAGTGGAGTCCCATAGGGCTTGGTATTGGGCCCATTGTTGTTTTGTATATTTATTAGTGATATTGATGTAGGTATATATGAGGCTTAATGTTGAAGTCTGCAGATGATACAAAGGTTGACCAGGTATGTTACATGCAGTATGTATGTACCATACATAATGACAGTATGCTACTGCAACAGTGTGGTCCATGGAACATATAGCAAAGTTGGGCAGATAGGGTGTAGTTTAACATTGACAGATGCAAAGTACTGCGTATGGGTAGTAGTAACCCCAGAGAAATGTACCAACTTTGTGGTACATTTCTCTCAGAGTAGTGGAGAATGAAAAATATCTGGGAGTAATTGCACAGTCAGATATGAAGTTTTCAGAGCAGTGCAGACAGGTTTCCTGAGCAGCTCATGGAGTCTTGTCAATGATATACAGGAATTTTGTTAACAGGGATAAGAAGGTGATTATCCCCTTGTATAAGGGGATAATCACCTTCACAATATTCACAATAATGGTCAGGTTACACCTTGAGTACTGCATACAGGTCTGGAGGCCTCATTTTAGCATGTGGAGTTGCCAGAATGAGTATTAGCAAGGCATTCTTGAGGGCAGAAACATTTCAATAGCCAGTGCCAGGGAAGAGAGCTTAAATAACTTTAAGGGGTGTGTCAGGGTAGTTAACTATACAAGAACACTCAATCTTAATTGTTTATATAGTAATGTCTTCAATTAAATGACTGAATTCGAACTGCTGGTTAGGACAAGTAATGCTGATATAATGGGCTTACAGAAACATGGTGCCACCCAGAAATAGGGGATGATGAGTTGCAGTACGGTATTTATAATGTATTTAAGAAGGATAGGGACGATAGTAGAGGCAGTGGAGTCATGCTTCTTATCAAAAGCAGCCTGATTGCAACAAGAGCTTTCCTGGATTGAGACGTTTTGCGTACTAGTACAGAATCTGTATGGTGCAAGATAGTTGGTAGCAAAGGAATATTGAGAGTGGGAGTAATCTACAGGCCAGGTGATTGTGAAGATTATGATGAGAGCCTCTACATGCAAATGGAATGAGCAAGTAAGCATCAATGTCTTATTATGGGTGATTTTAATTTGTCTCTAATTGATTGCAGCAAATGGGAAGGAAACTCCACATGGGGGACAAAATTTTTAAATCAACTAGATGTTTGTTATTTGTATCAACTTGTCAGGGAAAGTACTAGGGAAAAGAATATCCTAGACCTCATCATCACCCATGAACCAGATGACATAATAGGGCTGACACTACAGGAACCAGTATCAGGAAGCGATCACAGAGTTCTATGGTGGACAATGAAGAGAGAGAGAGGTAGTAGTTAAAGGCAAAGGGATGAGTTATAATTTCAGGAAAGGAAATTGATACCTTAAGGTGCTACATGGCCTCTATTAACTGGGTAAATATTGCACAGAGTGAATACAATTGAATTTTGGTATACTTTTAAAACATTAATCACAGAAGCCTTGAATGTGTTTATACAATTAAAAAAGTACTACACTAGAAGGATTCAAAGTTGGATGAATAATGAAGTTGCCAGATTACTTGAGCAGAAAAAGACAGCATGGAAAAGTTAGAGCAATAAAAAGTATTAAAGCCTATAACAGCTACAAATTTATCTGTAATATTGCCACACAAAAGCTTATGCTGGCAAAAGAAAAAATCTTTGGCAAAGGGATCAGGAATTCTTCTCATATATAAATTCAAAGAAGAGGAGGACAAACCAGATCGGACCCTTACGTAATGGACATGGGATAGTATTACATACGCCAGCTGAAGTTGCTGATGAACTCAACAGTTACTTTGCATCGATATTTATAGAAGAAAAACCCTTTGTGTCAATGAGAAATTTTGGGAGTGAAGTTGAAAAAAATGTAATTAATGATGTTGAAATTTCACATGTTTATTTAATGAAAAAACTTGAGCCTGCAGGCCAGTAAGGATCCTGGGTTTGATGGCATATACCCTATAATCTTAAGGTGGGGCGGCAAGTGAGTTCATTGAACCAGGCTAATTATCAGAGCGTCACTGGACTGGAGTGATTCCATTGGATTTGAAAAGTGCCAATGTGTCTTCTATACATAAGAGCAGTTCTAAAAGTGAATTGGGAAATTACTGGCCGGTCAATCTAACTTCAGTAGTAGGGAAAATCATGGAGGCAGTGATCATTTAGATAGAAATGGAATTCTGTATTATACTCAGCATAGTTTTGTAAAGGGAAAATCATGTTTAACTAATCTGGTTAGCTGTTTTGAGAGGGTCACTCGTGAGCTAGATGTAGGGAATAATTTCGACATTGTTTATTTGGATTTTAGCAAAACATTTGACTCAGTCCCACATGAGCGGTTACTTTGTAAGCTGGAACAGTTTAAATTCTTAGATGGATAGCTGGGTGGCTTCAGCCAGAGGCAGAGTGTTGTGATAAATGGTTATTCGGCTAAGGTAAAGAAAGCCTGCATGAGAAGCACGCAATAGTTTGATGAAATTTACTGGTAAAAGTACTTTGCCATAACGGCATTTGTATTGTTACTCGTTCGGTAAACAGACGGTGGGTATTATCGGTCTGGAGTAGAAATGGAATCCAACGGGAGCTTGAAACCCTCTCGAAGTGGAGGGGGTAACCTACTGAAACGTGAAAATTTAATAAATACTCTTTCCTAAGGTATTGAAATACCTTAAAAGTATTCGTTTGTTATTACCATTGAGAATTCCAGAATCTCTAAACAGGAAAAACATTGCACAAACAGGAAAAATGCATAATAAAATTAAGACTTTCTTGATAATTGCATGCATGTGCTTGAAAAGTATGAAAAGAATTTAAAATTAGTGCCACTTCTATCAGCATTGAGTTAACTCTAACCATTCAAAGCCTTAAACACCTAAATGAGATCACCTCACAGGTGCCTATTGTCCAGGTGCTGCAATTTGCAGAACTGAACATCTTCTTAGTAAGAACACCCCTTTGTTCCATTTGCCAATTTAGTTGCCTTGTCTGTATTCGTTCTAGCAGATCTACATCCTTCTTAAAATGAGGCCTTCAGACCTGTATGCAGTACTCAAGATATGGCCTGACCAATTCCTTATATAATGATATAATCACCTCCTTATCCCTGCTAGAAAAATTTCTGTATAACATTGACAAAGTCCCATGCATGATCTTCCCTGGCAGCCCATCTGCATTCCTCAGAGAACTTTGTCTGACTGCACAATTACCTTCCAAGGTCTTTTTCATTATCCATTAACCTGAGTGTAATATCACACAGTTAGTACATTCATCATCAGCCATTTTCAATCCACTGCAGGATGAAGGCCTCTCCAGCAATGGCCATCCATTTATTACTCACAAATGTGAATTTCATCTGTGCATCTCCTTTGTTGTCTTCCAGGTTTTTTACTAGCTCCTCTTGGGTACCATTTTGTTATTTTCTTATCCTATGTGTGCTATGTGTCCTGCCCAAGACCATTTTATTTCTTTAGGTTTGATAAGAATGTCCTTTACTTTAGTTTACTGCCTAATCCATGTGTTTCTCTTCTTATCTAACAGTATGATTCCTAATATAATTTGTTCCATTCTTCGCTGTGTACGTCTCAGCTTCTCTTCCATTCTTTTGGTGAGTGCCCACATTTCACTTCCATAAGTTATGGTGGGGAGTATACATTGGTTCATTATTTTACGTTTCAGACAAATAGGAATATTTGGATATTACTCCTCAGTATGTGACTACATTTCCTGAATGCTATCCATCCAAAATTTATTCTTCTCTTGACTTCCAGCCATTTATCATTATTACAGCTAATAACTTGTCCCAGATAAGTATATGACTCCACTTTTTCAATTACTGCTCCTTCAATCATTATTTCCCTTTCTGTGGCATACTTGTTCATCATTACTTTTGTTTTAGCCATATTCATCTTTGGTCTGAAATCCTTAGTAACTCTACATAACTGATTAAGATTTTCCTCTAATTCTTTGGCATCATGGCTTATGATCACAATGTCATCTGAAAATCATAAATGGTTTAAGTACTCTCTGTTCACATTGATCCCTTTCTGCGACCAGTCCAACCTTCTGAAAGCTTCCTCAAGGGCAACAGTAAACAACTTCGGAGATATTGTGTCTTCTTGTTGAACTCCTTTCTCAATTTTAAATTTGCTACTGTCTTTGTCCTTTGTATAGTCTAATAAAGGAGGTAGCATTCTCGTATATTTTCTTCAAAATCATAATATATGGGGTATCTATGCCTTGTCTTTCCAGTGCCCGAAACATTGCATTATGCTGTATGGAGACAAATGCCAGGCATAATGGTGTTTTTTATTCATTTGCTTTCTCCATTAGCTGTGATATTATGTGAAGGTGATCCATAGTTGAGAATCTTGTCCTAAAGCCAGCTTGCTCTTTCGGTTGATTCTCATCAAGTATTCTTTCTAATCTGCTAGTAATGTCCCTTGTGAGCAACTTGTAGATGTGGGATAACGAGCTAATTGGTCTGTAATTTCCGATTTCTGATTTATCTCCTTTCTTATGCATTATTCCACTCCTTAGGTGTCACGCCTTTTCTAATGCATTTTGTGAAGAGTTTCCAGTTTCTGTGTCATGTCTCTTCCTCCCAGTTTTAACAACCCTACAGTAACTTCATCTTCTCCTAGGGGTTTCTGATTCTTCATTTTCTTCAATGCATGTTCTACCTCATCAGCAAGGATATTGGGTATGTCATATGTGTTACTAATTTGTGATCTATCTTCCCCACTGCTGGCATCATTCCCTTGCACCTTGTATAATTATCTATAGTAGTCTTCTGCTATTTGAATTATGCCTTCTCTGCTATTTATAAGTAAATCATCACTATTCTTCAGTTTCAGTATTATTTATCTTTCTGTATTACTGCTCAAGGCTGCTGATTTAAGTCCTTTGTTTTCCCTTAATGCTTTTTCTACTTTTTCTTTTGTTAAATCTTGTCTTCTCTGAGTCTCTAATGGCTTTGCATAACTCAGTATACCCAATTTTCTCCTTGTCGGTGTTTATCTTGCTCTTCATTTGTCGTCTGTGGTTCATCATGACAAGTGTTTCTTGACTAATTTTTTCTTCTTTGGATTTCTTTTTACCTATAAGTTTCTTGGGCTTTATCACTTTCAGAAAGTAGTGGTATTCCTCGTCGATGTCTTGGTCCTGAACAGTCTGCAGAAGATCAAACGTTCTTAAGTTCCAGTATATACTGCTTTTTCTCCTCTTCTGTTATCTCGTAGGCTTTTGTATTATTTACTCGAGTCAGTTTTTTCCTTTCTTTTCTTACATCTATATCAAGTGTGCATCTTACCATTCTGTGATCACTTCCAACATTTACCTTGTTCAGGATGGTAACATCATTCACGATATATATCTTCTGTTAGTGAGGATGAAGTCAATTTCATTAGTTGTTAATCCATTTAGACTCTTCCATGTCCACTTCCTGTTCGCCCTTTTTTTGAAAAAAAGTGTTCATCACTGACATCTCTCGAGAATCTGCAAATTCCACGAGTCTTTCAACTTTTTCATTTCTTTCACCAATTCCAACATTTCCTATAGTCCTTTTTGTGTAGTTTTGTCTCTTTCCAATCTTAGCATTGGAGTCCCCCATAATGATGGCATAGTGGGTTTTTTGCTCATCTAGAAGATTCAGTTTAAGTGTACATTTCTTCAACCTCTTCATCATTATGGCTCGATGTTGGTGCATAAATCATTATAACCTTTGGCATGTACCTCTTAGAAATCCTGAGTCGTAGTCTTTACATGCTTGGTGATGTATTTGTGAATTCCAAAATGTTGTGTTTTATATCTTTATAAACCAGAAACCCAACTCCACCTTCACTCCTTTCACTGTTTCCATTGTGGTGTACAGAAGATTTTTCCCTTGATAAACTTAAGTGATTCATTTCTTATTTTTAGCCAAACCGATGAAATTCCAATTCACATTTTCAAATTCCTTTTCCAGCTCTAATGTCCTTTCTTCACTGATGAGTGATCTTGCGTTATAACAGGTCAAGTTCAGTTTCCGTGCATGGCAGCCTGGTTGTACCCAGAGATTCTTAGCACCCTCTGCTTCCACGCTGATCCTCTTGCTGCCATAAGAGGGGGAGTGAAACCCACTGGGGACCTGAGGGCCATTTGTTTCGTCATGCTGTCATGTTCTGGAGGGTTTGGTCTTTTCCCCTTCATGCTGACCAGTCATCTTGAAGTTGGTACATTAGTCTGGGATTACTGCTATCCATATGTAGTACTTTGCATTTGTCATTAAACTTCAATTTTCAGCCAATCTGCCTAACTTTTTTATATACTGTTGCAGTAGCATACTGTCATTATTGCCATTAGCCACCCTACCAACCTTTGCATCATCTGCAAAATTGGACATTAAACCCGATATGCCTTCATCAGTATCATTGATAAATATTGAAAACAACGATTGGCCGAACACTGAACCCTGGGGGACTCCACTAATAACATTAGTTCTTGAAGAGCATTGTCCACTGATTATTCTCTCTGTCTTCTCCCACTCAACCATATCTTTATTCATAGCAGCAACTTTCCCTTAATGCCACATTGTTTCAATTTGTACAGCAGTCTTATGTGCAACAGTATCAAAAGTTTTCCTGAAATCCAATTGTACTCCCCATATTCAAATTCTGCATTTTTTTTTTTTTTATGTAAACCCCAAACACGAGAGGTATTAGAACCTATAGTACTTAGTACCGTGCTTGGGTTGGAGGTTGAGAAGACGAAAGAAGATATTTGTTGACATTGGACATGAACTTCTGTAGACTGTAATTTTCAGGAAATAAGTATGAAGGAAGGTTGTTCCAGAAAATGGCAGTTGAATGAATAAACGAGGAAGATGAAACGTTGGTTCTGTGAGTTTGAAATTGGACAGTAAATGGATGTTGGCTGATGGCGGCACATGTTCGGACTGTTTTGAAAGAGAGAGCGGGAATTATAGAAGCCAATTCAGAAGAACAGTGCCCATGGAAATATCTGCTGAAGAGGCATACAGCACAAACAGTACATCTAGAGACAGTGAGTGGAGAGATTCTGTTAGAGATGAATCATTAATTAACCTAACTACCCTCTTCTGAATGGAATCAAGAAGCTTGAGAGGTTTTGTGTGCACCACCCCAGATATGGGAACAGTATTCCAAGGTAGGGCGGATTTGCGTTTTGTACAGAGGGAACAGTTGTTTGCAAGAAAAGTAACGCCGTGAGCGAAAGAGAAAACCAAGTTTTTTTTTTTTTTTTTTTTGTTTTTTTTTTAGATGCAGAGGAAGCAATATTTGTAATGTGCTTGTGCCAAGAGAGATTAGAAGGCAGGGTAATCCCCAAAAAGATATCATTTTGCTTAGAAATTGGAGTGTCACCAAAGATAAGCATAGGAGCAGAAGAATCCTTTTTGCGATATATAAAACAAGACTGAGTTTTAGAAGGATTGAAATCAACTAAGTTGTCTTTGCCCCACTGTAGAATTACCTGAAGATCGGCATTTAAGGAATTGGTAGCAAATGTTCAAGAAGTTGAAGCTGATTGAGCAGGGCAGGGTTTCTCAAAATGGAAAATGGAATGCAATGTGCTATTATCGGCAAAACTATGGATAGGATTTCCAGTCAATGGAAGAAGGTCATTAATATACAAGAGGAAAAGAGTGGGGGGAAAGAACTGAACCTTGGGGGACACCGGCAGTAGTGGAGAAGTTAGAAGACAGAGAGCCATCTACCATCATCTTCAGTGAGCAATCAGAGAGAAAACTGGATAACCAATTACTAAAACAGTTGGCAAACCATGAGATGGAAGCTTGTTTAGAAGACCTTTATGCCAAATACGATCGAAAGCCTTTGAGATGTCAAGAGCTACTACTTGTGTTTCACTGAACCTTTCCATTGAATTGTCCATAAATGGGTAACATAAGCCAGAATATCACCAGTGGATCGACACTGACGGAATCCATACTGGCGATCGTTGATCAGGCGGAAGGTAGTTTAAGAGTTGGCGGTTAATCGATTTCTCCATTACTTTACTACTCTTTTAAAAATAAGAGTAGAAGTAATTGGATGGGAGGGATTTGTCACCCTTTTTAGGAACTGGCTGGACATGAGCAAATTTCAAAGCAGAAGGAAAAAGACCTTTGGAATAAGAAAGTGAAAAGATATGGCAAAGAACAGGAGTAAGTTCAGGAGCACGGGTTTTGAGAACAAGTGGAAAAATACCATCGGGACCTGGAGCATCAGGATTCATCAGAATTCTCCTGCCGGAAGACTACAGGAGGCATTGAATGGAGCATGTTGGGAATGGTGGGAGGTGTCTTACCAAAACCCCAGGGGCTCACATCTGGTGAGTATGGGCTTGGCACACCCAGGGTCCTGAGCTGGATGTCATCATTCTGCTTCTGACTCTCTCTCTCTCAGGGTAATTCAGATTTTTTTTTCTGCTGGTGCAGCATAAGCTCCAGGCTTCCTTGTACCATATGGCTAATAATAATAAAAAAAAGATCATTAATACACGAGTTGGAAGAAAAATGGGATGCTAGCAGGTCAACCTTATCCTTGGCTTAAGTGACAAGAGAACCATCTGGTTTGGACAGAGGTGGAAGCAGAGATCGGCAAAAAGTTGCAGCCGATAGCTTTGGCAAGAGACCAGAATGATCGGTACCATTAGAGCAAGAAACAAGTTTTCTACTCTGTTGAAAATCTAGTAGAAAATGAAACTGAAGAATTAGAAACAAGCCAATTACAACATTCAACGTTCTTCTCTTGAACAGCCTTAGCAGATTTATTGGAAAACCAAGGTTTAGATAAAGGACAAGATTTTAAAGTGGAGTGTGGGATACAGGATTCCATTCCTGCAAGAATAATTTCACTGACACGATCTGAGCAAATGCTGACATCAGAAGTTTTGAAATAGTAATCTGACCAAGGAAAAGAAGAATGGAAATCTCGCAGGTTATTCCATTTTGCATTCTTGTAATGCCAAACAATACAAGGTTGGGAATAGCCATGAGATAAAGACTCCATAGGAGAAGAGACAATCACCAAGTTGTGATCTGAGGTGCTTAAAGGACCTCTCACTTCGACTGTGTACTTCGAAGGGTTGTTTGTGAGAAAAAGATCAAGAGTGTTGGCTGTATGGTTAGGATTGTCTGGTATTCTTGTAGGTAAATAAATGAACAATCTGTATAAGGTCATTAGTAATTGTAAAAGCCTCAGCATCTCGACCAGCTGGGTCTGTGTGACTAGAAAATGGAAGACAGCTGGAGTTGTGAACATTAAAATCACCAAGGAAAATTACCTCGCTGTTAAGAAAGTTGGACTGGAGAAAGTCAAGTTGCAAAGGGAAGAAGTCAAAGAGCTCCAAGTGATTAGTGGAGTGGAGAGAATGGTAGAGACTACGGATGAATTTCACACAATGAAGTAGAGATAGAGAGATTTTAAGCCAGAGAAGATCGAAAAGAGGAGATTCCAAATTACCAAGTCTCTGACAGGGAATATCGGAACGGGCATATGCACAAGTTCCACCTTTGAGGCGAGAGGAATCGTACAGTGAATAATTTGGGCAACTGGGATGAGAAATAGTTGAATCAACAGATAACTGAGAATCTGTCAGAAAAAGTACATGAGGTTTGGCATACTGCAAGTGGAAATGGACATCGTTGAGATTAGAATTGAGACCACCTGTATTTGCGAAATGAATTAGGAAGTGTTTGGGAGGTTTAGATCTTTTCGCAGATAAGCTTATTCTATTAGTTTGACAATTCATGGTGTATTCAATAGTACGAAAAAGTGGGTGGGACATGCTGTATGAAGTAATGAAATTTTTGGATATGATGTACACATGGGAAGAATGTACCCAGATTCTTGACATAATATGGCCTCAACAATGCCCCCTGCATACACACTACTCGGACTCCCTCCAGTCACTATCTGGCAGAGTAGAGGTAGCAAGATTATACACTAGTTGATCTGGAAGCCTCCTAGAGAGTTACCAATAGGTTTGCTCTGGTGTACTAACTAGCGGCCGGCCTGTGAACACTGTTTTAGAGCTGTCCCCTTGAAATGTAAGGAAGATTGGATCTCACCACGACGTTCATCATAACCTCAAAAGTCATTAATCATACTGCATGATGGAAGAGATGGGGAAGGGTTGAATGGAACTTAGTTCTGGAGACTAAACATGGTTCCACCACTTCAAGCCTCCAATAAGGAAAGTGGTGGTATTGCACTGGTTGATGACAGTCACTACCACCTAGTATTGCCTGGTAACACAGAAGGGCGGCATTCCTCCATGCGGTGTGGGCACCACACATCGACCCCTGGTTACGTTGGTTCACACTTGGGTGGTCATCCACAATATAAGGAGGTTATACCCAGGATTACTAACAGTCCCACCATCGTGAAGGTGCAAGCAGAGGATTTAGCTGTCACAGACCGTCCGGACTTCGCCGAAATTGGGTCCACTTGACTTGTGATGCTAATATTGGTATACCTGCATATGTTCTTTCTCTTATTTATTCTAACACATCATGGAACAAGTGTTTACTTGTTCCATGATGACCCCCAGTAGTCCTTAATCTCCAACATATTGCTTTCCAGGCTGCTGTTTGTTCCAATAGAGCAGTACAAGAACCACTTTGCCTGCGGCTATTATTAATCTGTTAGTCTCTGTATACCTCTCAAGTAGGGTTTAGAATACAGAGATCCCAAATCCTGGGATTCCGGTAATTTTTTCTTGTATTTAAATCCCAGTGTTGATACAAAAATAGCAGTTTTTTGTTAATAATTATCCATGATTTATTCACATAAAGGTTATAAAATCGACAACAATGAATCATTAATACTGCTGAATTTGCAAATGAGAAATTTTGATGCACGGTACAAATGCAACGGAAATCTGAAAACAGTCATGAAACTGTAAGACATTAAATCTTACAACTATATTTCTTTTAGTAAGTATAGTAAAGCACTTAAGGAATAAAGAAAACATCATTATGGAAATATTTCCATTTGTGGGAGTAGGCCTGGTAGGACAGTTAAGGAATATGGTGAACAATGGTACGGCAGGTGCGGAAGTGTTAAAATTAAAAGCTTCTGAACAATAGTTTAATCCCTCTATTACACCTCTACTTGAGGATGCGACAAGCAACATTTTAGTGCATTTTGGGAAAGGGTGTTGGTATGGAGCAGTTCAAAAGTATTGTGAACAGGTAGGTGATCTAGAGGTAAAATATGAAAGTGTTTTGTTGTGTGGGAAAAATATTCTGTTTCCTGTTTTTCTCACCAAAGGAAGAAGAGTGTGTTTAAAGAATAACACAGTGATTGGGTCAGATTAAACTATACAGGGAGAGATACGTAAATGCGTATCAGTTCAATAAATAAATAAATGAGAAGGAAATAAATAAGGTGTTCACACAAAAAGAGGGGTTTGTGGTTGCTGTTCGGAGGGGTTGCAGACTTCCAGTGGTAGTTCTGGGAGTGTCAAGCTATATAATTAAGGATTCTTCCGGGCATGTTCTTGTGTTAGAAGTTAATCTGGAAGTTGAATAGCAAGCTAGTCAGATAGTGCCCTGGCTTCCACTACTGCTGTGTTAATTTCCTTTAGTATTAACAGAGAACTGTTCTCGAAATCCTGAAATAAGACAGTACTGGAAGAGCTATACAGCAGAGGTGTGTGTGTGTGTACTGTTGTTTTCCAAATGGCACTTAGATGAAATGGGAGATTATTTTAGAGTAAAGTTGAAAAAATAAGGAAATGTTCAGTATTGAGTTGGTTGATGTAAAGAAATTTGATATTGCTAAATTGAGATATTACATGGAATTGTTAGCAACTTATGGATTGCTTTTGTGAAGAAAATTGATGTTGGTGATTAAGATTGAATTAGTTTAGTGTTTGAAGCTGTTGAGATTGTTAATTGAGAGAAATTTTATGGAAATGATAGCATGTATTAACAGATTAAATGAGAAAAATAAATAGATTAGATGTAAATGAACACAAGTTATATATTGTAAGTAGATTTGTATGATAAATGACTTTTGTTTTATATTTGTGTCATTGCTCTTGAGAAAGTGACAGCTCACATATAATATATATATATATATATATATACTCGTGCGTGTGTGTGTGTGGGGGGGGGGGAATATCCCTCAGCTTCTGGAAATTCTAATTTTTTAACGTAGTCAGGTAGCTTGTGGGGCTTAGTGCTTGAGGGGAGCTGCTGTACAAAAATCATAACAGTGGCCACTGATGGCAATATTAAGGTACAGGGAAATAAAAATTAATAATTCCCTTCCCCCACAACTTAGATTTGGTTTCCTCACCAGGCTTAAACATCAGTCCCTTCCTTTCATTAATACAGATATAGTGCCATAAAAAGGAAATATTTTTTATTTTTGAAAAAAAGGAAATAATGTTTTTTGAAGATGAAGGAATAAGATGGGGAAGGGTTAAACTGCAACTCGTCTACGACTATCTCAGTACAAAGCACCAACTAGCACAGAATCCAAAAGGATGTTTTCTTTTGCTAATTAAATATGTACCAAAATTACATGATTGACCAGTTTAAACGATAACACTGAGTTTCTTAAGAGAGGTAGTGTGGATGCTTATTTTTTTGTTTTTAGAATAACTGTATGTTTAATAATTTTTGCTAGAATATTTATTATTGTAATAAAAGTTTGATTTAAAATGTGAATTCAAGTAATTACTTGTTTATTCCTTATTTTATTGCACCTAATTGTCACCAAAATTTATTGCAAAAAATGTTTTTTTTTTTGTTTTTTTTTGAAATACCGGTACCCTGGTTTCATAAATTAGAAATACCAGTATTAAGGTTTTGACCAGTATTGTGAGCCCTACCCTCAAGCTAACAGTTTTTCGATCCAACTAACACCGACTCAGTAATATCAGAAAATATTCTTGCACCCTTTCTATTTAAGTGTATCTCATCCTTGTAGAAGCAGTCTCCTCTTAACAAGCACAACCACACTGTGAATAATTTTACCTCGTGACTCTCATCATATACTCCCTCCTATTGTGTCTAGAGAGAATTGCAGACACTTTAAAATTTAACCCTATCTCAAGGCTTTTTTTCAACATTGGCCTGTTTACATTTGCCCCGATTACAAAATTTACATTTTGTTTGCCCAAATAAAGAAGATGATGAAAAACGTATAAAGTGGGTGTCTAAACACTGCAAAGTTGGCAGGGGATTATTTAAAAATTTTTTTAATAAAAAAATACTTAAAAATGGATTTTCACAGTTTTGCTCATAATAGATTGAAAATAAATATGGCATCAAAAAGTGAACAATTTTGAATGATTTCTTGCTGATTTTTAAGGTTATAAATGGGATTTCTTTTTTCCGATTGCTAGTGCATCATTCAAAAAACACTGGTGTGAACAATGACTGGTTAAATCCAAGGGTGTAAGAGAGATGATGAAATTGTAGTTTAAGTTCCAGGCCAGATTATACATTAAAATTCGATTAAAAATAGCTATAGACCTGTTTCAATGCTGCATAAAATTGGCAGATTAATTTTAATATAGCTGTGGAGGACTTCTTTACATGATTGGCCATTACATTGAGTTTCCTAGTCAATACATTATCTAATGATTAATCTTTTAACTTGGAATCATTGAAATAACAGCTAAGAAGCCATGAAGATTTCATTATGATTGTAGTAAAAAATTAAATTTAATAAATTGCAGTACCAAATTTTCTTTCATTTATTGGATCCCAATATTTATTAAAAATCCAGATGATTCAGGCTCCTTATATCCAGCAGAAACACCTAATAAATGCATTAAAACACCTAATAAATGCTTAAAATCTCTACAGAATAAAATTATTTCCAGGCCCTGGAAGTCTTTCCCCTTATCATAATGCTTTATAAATTTCATTTGAACAAAATAGTACTGGTAAAAATTCAGTTGATTAAATTATTTTCATAATTGTATATACCTAAAATTTTGAATAAAACTGTGAAGATGACTGAAGAAAAATAGTCTTGAAAGATATGGCAAAATAATCAGGGTTTTGCACTACTAAGTTTTGCATATTTTTTAATGATGGTCTTCAAATCCAGTTTGATATTGCACCCCCACACACAAAAAAATAATGCATTGTGTTGTTATCTACTTAAATTATTTTTTCCTTCCAGGAAGAACTTAGTACAAATTGAATCCATGCATTTTCAAATTCATTAAAGTTGATTTGTATTAATGCATGAAATGAAAAAAAAAAAAAATAAAATAAAATCTTAAAAACAAAAATTGATGTATTGATACATCAATTTTTGATGTATTAGCAATAAATTATATTTATTGTACTTAATTAAATATTACATTAGATTTCTGATTTTTTCTAGTTAATTAAAGATTAGATTAGATTTCCGAAGGTATAGGTTATTAATTTTTATGCAGTTTTTCATATATAATAAAGATGCAACATTGTCTTGAACAATGCTTTGAAAATAGTAATCCCTGAGCAAATAGTTTTACATACATTCTGTGCAATGTATCTATTTATTATTGATTTTAAAGTTGATTTTTAAGAAAAATAAAGCAGAAATTGCCATTTTTGTGTGTTAGAAAAGTGCAGAAAAATTTATTTGTACCAAATGTTTCTTTTGAAATAATTTTCAGTGATATTCATTATAATTCAGTTCTGACCAATTTCAATTGGTTATTAATTGTTTTACAAAGCCAAGGGATTGTTGTGTTGGGGGACATTAGTTAATGCAGTGTAGCAAATCTATATTTGCCTTATTTTGGAAGAAGATTGAAGTAGTCAGTCAATTGTATTAATTAGTTAGAGGATTTAATTGTGCTCAATGTCAATGGATTTTATCAGTTAGCAAAATGTGTTTAATCTCCAGATTTAGAAATTGAGTGTAGTAATGAAAACAGTTTTTCAGTTGTGTATATTGAACATGCAGACTTGCATATTAATTTTGGATCATTAGCGACAGGCATTGAAGCGTATGATTACAATTAAAAGGGGTAATTTTAGACACATTGACATTTGAACATTAAAAAAAAAAGTACATGATAATGCTATTTTAATAACTCATGGTGCTGCAGAATGATACATGTACAAAGGGTACTAGGAAAGTTTTGCAATACAGCTTTGTTTATTTAATTTTTTCAAAGTAATTTCCTCTACATTCAATACACCTCTCCATCCTCCGAAACCAATCTTTAAACCAGTTCTGCCAAGTTTCACTAGGGAGTAAAGCACACTCGTTGTCCCAAGCCCGTAGAAGGTCCTCATCACTGGAAAACCGCCTCCCTTTTAGCTTCATTTTCACATGCAGGAACAGTGCAAAGTCGCAGGGAGCAAGGTCTGGACTGTAGTGAGGGTGCTCGAGAAGTTTCAGTCCTGTCGTCAAATATTCGGTGCAGGCTTTGGCGTGGTGAGCTGGAGCATTATCGTGATGGAGGTACCAGGTGTCCATTCTTGACTTTGGCCGCAGGTTCTTCATAGATCCAATGACTTTAGGCAGGCATTGTTCAGTATACCACTTAGCTGTGACTGTCTTCTGCGTGTCCAAAACGACACGTTCCACAATTCCACTCGATTTGAAAAATACAGCTATCATTTTCTTCTTTACAGATCGGGATTTTCTGACAATTACGGGTGTGTCGTCATCATCAAAGACCCAAACTTTGTTTTGAGCCTTGGTCGGCAGATCGTAATAGTACAGCCAAGTCTCGTCACCTGTCACGATGTTGTTCACATACCGAGATTGTCCCTTATCAAACTTTTTTAACATCTCCCGGCACCAAGTAACACGTCGTGTCATCTGCTCTTCAGTCAGTTGATGCGGCACCCAGAGAGAACAAAGTTTCTTCACGTGCAATGATCTTGCAGAATCGAACGAATTGCTGGTGCATTTAGGCCCAAAGTATCCTCTATCTGTTGGTAGGTCACTCGCCTGTTTTCGTCAAGCATTTTCCTCACAGCAGTAACGTTTTCCTCCGTAACTGACGTTCGTGGCCTTCCCGGCCTCTCAGAATCCTCCAGAGTGAAATTTCCCCTTTGGAATTCTCTATACCACCTGAATATCGTTGTACGATGTGGACAATCATCATCTAGTGCAAGAGTCATTTCTTCTAAGCACTGGTCTATGGTTAAACCACGCACGAAATTATACCGCAAAACTGTCCTTATCTCATTTCGTGACCACGATGCCATCGCAAGCACTTTACACTCTCACTACTAATGAATAACTGAGCCCATCGACTTGGCACGGCGGCTACTATGCACGTATAAACATGTCTCAACATTCAGCAACAAGCAGCTTCCTGTGATTCATTGTTGCGTCATATTGCAAAACTTTCCTAGTACCCTTTGTATATTACTGTTGATTACTTAATTTTAGCAATGAAAAAATTTTGGTCAGAATTAAATTAATTTCTAAATAATTAAATTAATTTTATAAATTTCCTATCAGTTTTATCTAATTCCACATGAACAATGTTATAAGAATCACCATTAACATATTGACACAGTAATATTTAAAATAGGTTAATTAAAGATTAGATTATATAGATTTATGTGGGGATAGATTTATACATTGAATCATTTAAATTATAGTATATTGTAAGGATGTTCTGTTTAGTTTTTTCTAGATATACAACAGTTTTTGTTCTAATGATATTATTTCTTTAAAAAGTGAGGCACCTGATTTCCACTATTACTTTTACTATATGATTCTAAATTTGGATATATGGTTATTGTAGAGTTGGTTGGACACTGTTGGGGGGCAGAGTTATCATTTTACATCTATAAGATGATGGTACGACAGCATTTGGAATTTTGTACTGAGGTCTGGAGGCTGCACTAAAAAAAAAAAAAAAAAAAAAAAAAACTAATTATAGAGAGGGTTTACAAAGGGTAATCAGATTGGTAAAGAGTGCTAATTAATGTTCATGTGTAGAGCAGCCGAGAAGGCATGCATGGCCTGCAAAGCCTGGCACCTAGATATTCTTGGGTTAAGGTTAGGAGTAACTTTTTTACATCTTTTTTTTTTTCCACGTTTGTATGAGATGATACAATCATCCATAGGAACTTGGGAACCATTCTAGTGGCATCACATTATTCTCTTTAAACCATATCATTGCTCTTTATGGCAGGGAGCATTGCTCTCTTGAAATGTGTGTGGCCCTTTATCTTAAAATTTCATCATTGTTAGCATTGTCTAGAACATAGTAGAACAAGCCAGTCATTGTACAGCCTATAAAAATCAGATTGCAAAGTTCAGTGTCACACCATTAAAACTTCTCAATGCATGTGTATGGAAGCATTCTCCTAGGTGTTACTATATCCAGATTCTTCCATTAGATTGTGGCAATGTAAGTCATGATTCATTACTCTGCAGAATACATTTTCACTCTTCCAGTGTTCAGTTTCTTTGAGTACAGCACCATTTTAACTATTGCTGAATATTGACTTTTGTGATCTTTTTGTTTGTGTGCTGTACCTTGGCCATGAAAACCATCCTGATATAATAACCTGTGTATGATAATTATGCTAGCCATTTGTGCTATATGCTCCTGGACATATTGAGTAATAATTGCTTAACTTTCAACAGTGACTAGGATGCAAAAACTAATTTTAACATCACATACTTAGGTTTCAGGAAATCTTTTGATACTTTCCTGAAACCTAAGAAAAGTATCAAAAGTAAATTCATATGTTACAGCAGTCTTATGCTGTAACATATGAAATTCAAAAGGAGATGAGAAAATTGAGTGAAAAATGGTCAGCCCCTTTTGCAGTTCAGTTTTCTCATCTCCTTTTGAATTTCATATGTTTCACACATTCATCCACAGAAACTTCAGAACAATTGAAATCTGAAATTTACATTTACAAACTTAATTAGATGCATTATGTAGTTTCAATTTATATCACTACAGTATATAATACCCTCTACATTGTTAGCATAACCTGCATTTCACATATTATGCATTATCGTATGGTGTCCTGATACATTTGACAACATAAGTGTGTATATTTATAGTCGTCATAAAATAAATTTCATGGTGTTTTGAGACCTTATATTTCAATATCTGCATTTTGGAAAGAGTTAATTTTAAAATATTTCTGTATTACTCTATTGAATATATTAGACATGTATTCAATGTTAGATTTGCATAGTACGAGTTTGTGCCACCAGGTGTAGGATGACTTTAATACCATTTTCAGATGGTAAGGGCAATCTCGTTGCCCTTCTCTGTACTTGTTCCAGAAGCTCTACATCCCTCCTAAAATGAGGCCTTCACACCTGTATGCAATATTCAAGATGTGGCCTGACCATTGGCTTATACAATGGTATAATCACCTCATTATCTCTGCTAGCAAAATTCCTGTATATCATTAGCAAATCCCCATTCCAAGAGCTTCCCTGGTTCATGTCTGCACTGCTCAAAGAACTTCATGTCTGACTGCACAATTACCTCAAGGTCTTTTTCATTCTCCACCTCCCTGAGTGTAGTACCACACAGTTGGTACGTTAATCTGGGATTACTGTAGCCATATGCAGTACTTTGCATTTTTCAATGTTAAACTTCAGTTGCCATTTCTCAGCTCATCTGCCTAATTTTTCTAGATCCTGCTGCAGTAACATACTGCCACCCTCCCAATCTTTGTATTGTCTGCACAGTTGGACATTTAAGTCTGATATGTGCCTTCATCAATATCTTTGATAAATATAGAAAAGGACATTGGGCCTGAACACTGGGGCACTCCACTAATAACATTAGTCCACGAAGAGCAGTGTCTATTAATAATCACTCTGTCTTCTTCCACTCAGTCATCCCTTTTTCTATAGCAGTAACTTGCCCTTAATGCCACACTGCTCCAATTTGTACAGCAGTCATTTATGTGCAACTGTATTAAAAGCTTTCCTGAAATCCAAATATATGATATCAAAGTTATGTTTTACATCCTGTTTCTTTGTTACTGCATTATATTATCCAATCAAACTGGTCAGACAAGATCTCCCCTTAATAAAAGCTAATGCCGTGACTGAAGTATAATTCCACTCTGGTCTAGATGGTCCTGCGTTACTTCTTTAACCAGTGACTCTATTAAGGCTTTACTCTTAAGTCTTTGCTTCTGTTTTTTGCATTCTTTGCTAGAGATTTCTTGTAATCTGCCTAGCTTGCTAATCTCCTTTGTGACTTTATTACAGACTAACTTATATGTACCACAGGCACGTGGTAATTTATATGCATCTCATGGATTTTTCTTCTCTGCTACAAGTCTCATCAAATTCATCTAACCTCTCTATAGGTGTAAGCCTTGAACAGTAATTCTTAATATGAAAAGCTTCTAAGATTACTTCCCTGAATGCTTAGATTTTGTTGTTGGTCCCATTATGCAGAATTTAAAAACTATCAGACCACTGTACTCACCCTTGCAAAAGTGTTTGCCTTTGACAATAGTTTTATCTAAGAAAATCCCACATTGGCGTAAGTAAATTATTCTTTATTCTGGCATGATACTTGGGTAAGAAGAACAAATAATACCTTTAGAAACAGTGGTTTTGTTGTCCCAAAAAAAAAAAAAAAAAAAAACGTTTTTTTTTTCTTTCTGAATACCTTACTTTCAACACACATTTATAAGAATCAATAGAAATTGAAGCAGAAATCATGATTCCTGGGAAAAATTGATTGTATACAATAATGACATTTACATTTGGATGAACTGGTACATTTTGTGTATCAGCATGGATTTTTTATGACTATTATTTTTTATTTAAAAATAATCAGTGGTGCAGATTGAAATGAAAAAGACTGTTGAGCAAATATTAAATTTTATACTGACAGCTGTAACAAATATTTTTAAAATTTAAGAGGTGTGGTTGACTCCATGCTTCTGGGTTAAATTACATAGAATAAATCATTAATTTGTATCTTATTGTCGCTCACAGATTCAAGAAGCATCAATATTGTAGACATAAAATAGCATATGGCAGGAAGGTTTGAACTGTATTGTCTTAGGTTTTAAGCTTGGAGTAGCCACAGATGGTGTAATTCTGTGATCAGCAACTTGTGACTCAGTGGCTGTTGGGTGAATGCCATCATAGTTTGGTTGATCTTCTCAATTTACTATGGGGGGGGGGACTTCAAATGGAATTGTTAAAAATAAAAATATTTGGCTGACATAAAATATCAAAATACACAATGTGTACCGCAGTGTTTTTAAAGTGCCCTCAGTGAACTTTATGTAAGGAAAATGTGGAAGCATAAAATTCTAAGCCCTGTGCAAACAATTCCTTGGCAAATAAAATAAAAAATTAGCTTTAGATATCTCGTTAATGTAATATAAATCTGTAAGAAACCTCTGTGGATAAAGTTAATAATAAAGAAAAATCCTTTTTAATTCTCATTTTTCTGTTCAGTATTGTCAGCTTATTTTTGTTTTTAACTAATAGTTCTTAAGTGAAATTGAATTTTTTTCTTAAATTTCAAGTTTTTTAAAAAATTTCATATTCAAAATAAATGTCTCTTTGAATATTAAAATAACATTTGTTTATCAATTTTTAAATCAGTTCATCTTGAACTGTTTGTTTCATAACAAATGTTTAAGAAAATGAGATTTAATTTTGAACATTTTGTTTGATTTATTTAATACATTTGTATTCAATCATGGCTGACAGATTTATTGTCAGCCATGAGAGAAACAAAAAAAGAAGCCTAATCCTGGGTTTTCATTTATACAGTAAACTGGATGAAATCTAGCAATCTCCAGGGATTGAGAAGTGCTGGATTTTAAAATTTTCCAGATTTTAGAGAAGTATACCTAGTGGTTGAGCAGTCTAGAGAAGCACCTTTCAATAAATTTTAAAACACAAACTGAACTTTATTCAATTCCTACTATTAGTTCACACTCTCCCTATATATATTTATATATCTTGTTCAAATTTTCAATCGTTAATAAAATACTTTTTATTCATCCACTCAAGTACAAATAAATTTTTTTAAACTTGTAGTGGATGACACCTGATGTTAATACAGTTTTTTCGAATATTAATTCATTAATTAAATTTAATTAATTAATTTTAGTTTTATATGGGAGAAAAAAATTTCTCTTATATAAGATATTTAGCAGGATATAAATTTAGGAATAAATACCGTCAGTGGCGAAGCGTGTAGATCGCTGGAAAAAAATTTCTTTTTCAGATTCTTTTTTCATTCTGGGTTCTAGTCTGAGTCAAGGAGGGAACAAAATGGAAAATGAAACATGTGAATAAAAATAATAGTCCAACACCATATATAGAAAGGAAAATGTAAAATTGCAAGGAAATTCGCTTTCTATTTTGCCACTTAATATTGTGATTCTGTCATATGTATATACATATTTATATTAATTGTAATTATTTAATAAAAAGTAACTAAAATAAAATTCTTTGTTGACCTAAGTAGGAATTGCTTTAAAAAATTTTTTTTTTATATTACTTGTTTATATTTGTAAACATTTGACTATTTTATCCTTTCATTTGTTTTTATGGACATCAGTATTTTTTATTATTTTTTTTTTTATGAAGACCCCAAACACGAAGTATCAAAACCTATAGTACTTAGTACCGTGCGTGGGTTGAAGGAGAAGTATGTGGGGTGGGGGGGGAATGCCGGAAACTTTGCTCTAGAGACTAAACATGGGTTTCACCACTTCAAGCCTCCAATAAGCAAAGTTGTGGTATTTCACCGGTTGATGAAAGTCATCTACCACTTGGATTTTTAAACTGCATGAGATAATGCAATGGTCTGAATTGTCACAGCAGTACAGACGTGCCTTTTGTAAAGAGTTGCCCTGGTATTGCACTACTTTCAAAGATATCTTTAGCAATATTACAACTTTGAAAACTGATTTTGTATACTGCATGACAGCTCACACTGAACTCCTTCTTGACAAATATTTTGTCTCGAGTTATTGCTGAAGACCACTTATCTAATGAGAGCCAGTTGGTCCCAAAATAGGTTATCATAGCATTTCCATCTTTAAACAAATGGCCAATTAATCTTTGGAGAGGTCATCTGTTTGAAAGTATGCAATATCAGGGCTGCTTGTTGTAAAGACAGGTTTGTTCTGTTGTAAGAATTAAGACCATTGCATTATCTATGCAAAAACAGATTAAGGGAAAGGTGGTTCTGCAAAGCAACCTTTTAAGAAAAATGTCATTCATTTTTGCATGGTTCTCTCTTGAAACTCAATTTGATATGAGTGCTCGATTACTTTAATATTTCCATTTGGTAAAATGTTATTTATTTTTTGTAAAGTGTGCCAGATTTTACAGAGTTTATTGTAATCGAATCATAAGAGAGTACTGAAAGTATGCTGAATTGCTTGGAATTAAAAATATGGATATAGAACTGAGTTTTACAGTTGTGGATAGATGAATTCCAGAAATTTTCAGCTAAAAAAAAAAAAAAGTAGTAATCCTCAAAATATTCTTTGTTAGGTGACATTCCAACAATTTTTCTTTTATTGAGGAAACTGCATGAGATCGTTTTGTCAACATTTGGTTCAAGCTATCATAAAGCAAACATTTTCACTAATGAAATTTGTTTAATTTATTATGAAATAGGTTAACATCAGAAAACCTCGACTGCCCTTTTACTGAAAGGAGTTAAAAAAAAATTAGAAAATATAATGAACAAAAATCCAATTTAGATGTTTATATTATATTATTGGATATTTCGCTCATTCTAAAATCCATCATATTTAGCAGCTGTATATTGACCACTGGTATAGAACTTGTTCTATACGAAATTAATAACTGCTTCGATCATGTTTTCTAGGTAGGCATACATTAGTTTTATGGATGCTTTTAATTAATGATATGTATTTTACATTTGTACAGAGTCGAGATTATTTTTACGTAGTTGAAGAAAAGCGTGTATTTTCTCTTCAGATTTTTATTTTTTTAATTTTTAATTTTTTTATTGACAGTTGATTTAGATTCATCTTACCAGATGAGCACATTATGTCAGAGTGGGTATACGAGCTTGGAGATGAATGCCCTTAGTATTTTTGTATGGTTTGTGAAGTACTTGGAGTTGACTAATTAGATTTGCATGAACTACTTTGATATGAAAATATTGGTCATGTGGTTGAAACCGCTAAGTTTATCGTCCCATATTTGCCTTACCAGACTATTGATACAAAAATACAAATTGTTTTGTTTAAGCCAGAATGATCTTCATCCTGCTGACATAAAGATAGTGATCATTCAGATATAAACGGAATGGACCTCTGCGACGAGTTGAAAAATTTCCGTTTTTAAATAAAATAATTTGTAGAATAAAAAAAAAAAAATACCTCAGTATGATACTTAGAACACTTCTGTATGATACTCTCCAGAAATTAAAATGAACAAAAGATTAACGCACAAGATTAGAGTAAAAAATCAATTGAAAACAATTTCTCTTATTCTTCTACAGTATTGATATCAACATAGAACGTATTGAGCGTCATAGCTCTGTTATATATTATTAAATAAAATTTTCTGTTTATACTCAGTGATGACTACACAGTCAGAGGGGTTCACAAAATAGATAATACAAGAAACAGCACCATACTTAGCAGTCATGGGCTTCGAACTCCGGTCATTCAAGGCACGTGTTCTTATACACCTTCGTGCTTAACTACTTGAATACTTTTTGTTGTACCTATTGAGAAAATTTTATTACGAGAAGCTCTTCGATTCATCGACAAAATATGAGCAATATCTTCCTAAATATAATTGGTGACGCCATGTATTTTACTGATGTTAGCATTTAACGGTTGCTTGCTAGTGATGAAAGAAGTTTTTCAACCAGTTCAAACTAATTAAATCTGCCTTTGGTGTGCAATGACAGATGAGAGCCTGTCATTGCGAATTGAAAATGAGATTGCCAATAAGCTCAACCTCACATCGACAGTGATGCATTTTTCTGAGATAAAAGTTCAAATTAATTTTATTTAGTTTTTAAAATTGATGTATTGTCTGTTTTTTCTTGTCAGTTTCACAAGAAACAAAACTCCATATATGTCGGCTAAATGTAGTTATTTTCAAATAATTATAATGTAGTGTTAAAGTAATATCTTTATTGCCAAATAAATCTTTATTTCCCGGAGATATATTTATTTAACTTATTTTAAAATGAAAAATTAGCATGTTTCCTTGTCTTACACCAAAAAATATATTTTTATATTTTTTGGTGTAAGACAGCAGTAGAACTAATCATGCTGGTTGATGTTTACCCTAGGGCCAACCCTGCCTGCATGGGAATGTATGTGGTTTTTTTCTACGTCATTCATGAGAAATTCCAGAGCAAAATTTTTTTTCGAATTAAAGCAACTGATTTTGCTTAAATGTGATAAAAAGAAAACAAAAGTTGCTTGCATCTGTCTTTGATCGGAGGTACAGTTTATGACCGTACATCTTCGATTATCTACGTTTATGCACAAAACGCAGACCGACCTGTACTGGAGCTTATATTGCTCGTTTTGGTTGTATAGCAGTAGTCATCATCATCATCACCACCACCATCATCATAATAATAATATATATGTATAGTTAAACTGCTATGCAGTGGCATAGCAACCGCTATGCTACTGCTTGTGACCACAACATATGTAAACAAAGGCGCCTCCGTAGCCAGGTGGGAAGGAGCAGCAGTGCGTAGCACACGCTTCTTGATAAGACCGGGATTCGAGTCCGTCACCACCAAATACGGAGGATGCGGAAAGGTCAGGGAATGACCACCGCATATTCCCGGAGCAATATGGCCTTAGTTGCTAATGCTCCTAAAAACCAATCAACAACAATGTAAACAAAATTACTATATATATACAGTATATATTATGCTGATTTGACTGTTGTAGTAATATAAGAATATTTTAGAATTTATGGGTTTAGGAGGAATGGTTTCAGTACAGTGTACCCCCTCAGTGTAAAGAACTGTGGTGTCAGGACTTCCTACGAAATTTTTTACAGGAGAAACAAGGCTGACACCTGGTTATGAAAATATGGCGAATACGTAGAACGTATAGGATCCGCACTCAGACCAGTGCTAAACAGCTGTAGTGAGTGGGGGTAGTAAAATAAAATAAACTTTTAGAGAATAGCAGATTAAAATGCCAATAATGGCAGTTTTTTATACTGCACAGTGAGTTAAGTAAAAATGAATGTAATAATATGAGGTTAAATAAATTACAACTACTGTAATAGCATAGAAAAGATAGAAAAAAATAAATAAGTAATCATAAACCAAGATACATATGTTATCTAGAAGCTACAGCATGACCATGGTTTATGGAAGCACAAAGTATTTCGATTAGACAGACAGATAGTTCAGTGAAAGTTCCTGCAAATTTTTACAAAATAATTTTATTTTAAATCAGTGTTTCCTGTTTGGAAACCAATTGTCTCCAAGACCTTAATTTGTTCTCTGCGATGACTTTATGGTAGATTTTTCGCTTCTCCTTGTAATCTTTCTTGAGAGCATTAACTTCAGGATCAGGCCAGTGCCTGCATCGTTGAAAGGCTCTCCGTGCCACATACGATGTTTTCTGAGATTGGTAAGTTCCTGTGTCCACAGGAGTATGAGGAGTGTGCACTTTCTTTCGTTTGGCAGCATATTCAGTGGCTTTGAAAAGGGATGACTGTACATAACAAGCATATTCAGCTGCAGAGAGGTTAAGGTTTGGAGTTGTTGCTTTGAAGTTAAGGTTCAGATATGCTCTAAATTTAGCCCAATTAATGTTTCGGATTGAGAATCTTCTAAGGTCCTCCAGATTGTTGCCATTGTTCTTTGGTGCTGCAGCTGTGATAGTGAAGGAGATGGCATGGTGGTGTATAAGGTAATGGTCAGGCCATGCCTTAGTACTGCGTACAGGTCTGGAGGCCTCATTTTAGGAAGGATGTAGATTTGCTTGAGCGTCTGCAGAGAAGGACAACAAGATTGGTGAGGGGAATGAAGGGATCCTCTTACCAAGAGAGGCTTAAAGTTCTGCAAATTGCAGTGGCTGGAGACTAGGCACCTGTGTTCTGATCTGATTGAGGTGTATAAGGCCTTGAACTCTGATGGGATCCTTACAGTTGTTCAGATTACGAACCTATGAAGGCATAAATTCAAATTAAGAAAAGACGGATGTAGAATAGATGTGCGGAAATTTGCCTTTAGCCAGCGGGTGGTTAATTGCTGGAACAAACTTCCATCTATCGTTGTGGAAGTTGATAGGTTAAATAAATGTAAGGAGGAACTGGACAGGCATTTGGAGGGAGTGGTGTGATTTTTTTTTTTTTTTTTGTCTGATGCTGCATAAGCTCATACACTTGCTTTCTTGCATCACATGCCACTACTGCTATTACCTTGCGGTTCTTTACATTGAGGAAGGTGCATTAGTGTCTCACGGTTCTGAAACCGTTACTATTCGCCCTCCTGAACCCATAAATTCTAAAATTTATAAAAAAATCTTACATTACTATAGCAGCTGAAGGACTAATTTCTGTATTACGCTCTTCTCTGTATGTGCAGATATGCACCATCTTGTGGCTTTGGAATATCGCAATACTGTATATAACTATGTATATGCGTTGTTAAAGTACATAAATTCAAGTTGAGGAAAGACAGTTGTAGAATAGATGTGCGGAAATTTGCCTTTAGCCAGCTAGTAGTTGATTGTAGGAACATACTTCCATCTGTCGTGGTTGATAGCTTAAATAAATTCAAGGAGGAACTGGACAAACTTTTAGAGGGAAATGGATGTGAAATGGCTTTTTTTTTTTTGGCTGATGCTACACAAGCTTGCTTTCTTACATCACACACCTCTACTACTATAGTCTACATCTAAAATTTAATCCCCAGGCTTGCTGATATATAACACACAATTCTAATGGAAGGTATGTGATTGCATACCTTCTAATGGAACTGCCATTAGAAGGTATGCAATCACATACCTTCTAATGATTGTTTTAATGTTTATTAACTTTTAAGCAGAATTTTTAATGCACATGTTGTAAATATATTGAAGCCTCTATATTGTAAATATATAGATGTACAAAATTTAAAATAGAAAAGTTACCAAAGTAAAAATTTTGCCGAACTTGTACTGTCTGGCTACACGAAATACTTTGTGTTTCCATAAACCATGTTCATGTTGTGGCTTGTGATAAGATGTGTACCATAATGATTATATATTTATTTTTTTTGTCTTTTCTTTGTTAAATGTAATTAATTTAACCTAATATTATTATATTAATTTTTATTAACTCACTGTGCATTATAAAAATAAAAAGCTATTATTATTTAAATATTGTTTACTTAACCTACAATTCTCTAAAATTGTATTTTATTATGTATATAAACTTGCAAAAGCAATGTTGTTTTTTTTTTTTTTTTTCTGAACTGGCCGGCCGTAGTCTAGTGATTTGCGTGCGTGGATAAAAATAAGGACGTTGCGAATTTGAGACTGCACACTACGATAATTGCACAGACGATTGAAATTTGTAATGCCAGAAAAATCCTTGTAATTAGGAAATAATGTTAAGTGGGGTTGTTTGGAGGAAAAAAAAAAAATCTGTGCAATCACGATGATAATATAAACTCTTGCCTCGTCCATTATGTGAATAAACAACAATTTATTTTTTACTTCGGTAATTTTGGATGTAGAGCAATAGAAGAATACAATGCACCTGGAAAGGTCCAGGTATGACATTTTCAGGATAAGTTAAAATTGAATTTAGATTTTCTCTTCTAAGTAAGAAAGAAAAATCAGGTGCATGTTTCATGAAACCTTTTCGCTTTTACTCCATTGAAAACAATTTGTGGAATTGATACTGATATCAATATCAGTTTACTAATATGGATTTTGTTCGTCCGCATGTGCTCCATCGTACGCTGCTTGAACTTCACCAAAGACCAAATATGTGGTCCTTACAGCAGAACTCTGATATATGAAAATATGAAAAAAAAAAAAAAAAAAGTAAGATGTAAGGAAGATGTTTCCGTAGAAGGCTCCGTTTTTCCGTCAGTGATTGACTTATCAACAACGCCACCACTCACTTTGTATTAAATTAAACCATTTTAAATTAAATTAAAATGGTTCAAATACTCAATGAGATTAAGGGAGTTTTACTTGATTTTCTGCAATGTTAAAGAATTAGAACAAGCTAATATCTTAACGTAGACCGAGTCTGTTAAAACGTTACCACCTTTTTGTGGGATTGATTGGAGAATAGCTACATTTAATATCACCATTAATATTTATGAATGAAGTCAAACTTAATACTTCATCTGCAGTTAGGAAAAAGGTATTAAAAGTGATGTATCCACAGCATCAAAGAGGAGTTAATACCCATATAAATTATATCAGTTATATTTATTAATTAAGCACTTTTACTGTAGAAAAGTTAACATAAGATTTGCTTCATCTTGTTTAGTTCCTTAATTTTTTTTTTTTTTTATGAAACCGCCAAAACGAAAGGTATTAGAACCTATAGGGTGGCCGTAATTAAAATATCGCTATTCAGAGCTCTCTGTAACTAAGTAATACGTGGAACGCCACCAAAATTAATAAGTAAACTATTCAAGGCACGGGGAGAAGGATCCCATGAAAAACAAACCTTAATGAAATTACAAATTTTTTATTTGTGCTCTTTGCAAAAAAACAAAAACTGAATTGCACTAAAGTTTTAAATCCAAACTAAAAAATAAAATGCCTAAGAGAGCAGAAAATTTGCATAAATCTGACTTAATTTTCCCAGCAGCAGAGAGCTATAAAGACACAACGCGAACATCGCAAGCATATTCTGTAAGTTTACTGTTAACAATGCGTCTCTGCTTGACGCACTTTAATTGCAAAGTTCTACGTTAATGGACACAATACAGCCATTCTGTATGAATTTAGATGCTGTAAGAACTTAGGTCAGGGTCGTTTTTCAGCTGTGGTAGTTAAAGGATGATTAACAAATTTGAAGAAACTGGGTCCTTTGTTGTCCTGGAAGAGGAAGGAAGCCTGTTTCATCTTAGCTAGCAGAGGAAGTTGCAACGGCTATCGTCGACCGATTCGTAGATACAGCTGCTAGAACTAGTAACAGCGCACAGGGAGTAGTGAGGCAATTGGATGTCACATATTCCATTGTGTGGAAGATTCTTCAGAAACTAATCCACTATCATCCATACAAGAGCAGTTGCCAGCAGCAGGTGCAAAGAGATGATCCTGAAAAACGAATGGCATTTGTTCTAACGATTTTGGCCAGAATGAAAGTGGACGATGCCTGGCCATGGAACATTTTTTGGGGTGATGAGGCCCATTTTTATCTCAATGGGACTGGCAAATATGGGCTTCAGAAGCACCGCATGTTATTCAGCAAAACCCATTCCACTCGCCGGAAATCACCGTCTGGTGTGGTGTGACTTCAAATTGCATCCTAGGGCTATACTTTTTCGAGGAATTGAATCCAGCAGGAGCAGCCACCTGTTCCGTTACAACAGCACAAAGATATCACATGCTGAGCAGTTTCATTATTCCTCAACTGCAGCAAAGAGGATGCCTGGATGAGACAATTTTTATGTAAAATGGAGCTCCTCATATCGCACGACCAGTACAGCAGCTTCAGGCACCACTTTACTGAAGAAAAAGTCATTAATCGTTTGTTTCCCATTGCATGGCCGTCATGTTTTGCCTGACTCACACCGTGTGATTTTTGGCTGTGAAGTCACCTCAAGGCCAACATCTATTGAGGAAGTGTCCCTAACCTGGCTGTGTTAAAGGACAACGTAATGCAGCATGTACGGAACATTACTCCAGAGATGTTGCATTCTGTGGTCGAGCACATTGCATCGAATGCAATTTCTGGTCCAAAACAATGGTAATAACATCGAAAAAACCAACTCAACCATCGGGAGTAAACTGTGAGTGAGTTTGGAGCTGTGAAACCATTTCCTCTGGCAGTTTAGTTGTTTCTGTTTTTTTGTAAAGGGCACAAATAAAAATTTGTAATTTCATTAAGGTTTGTCTTAGTTATTTATTTGTTGGTACTTTGTCACGTCTTTCCTCTTGTACAGCGCTATGTTATCCCTTATCGGCAGATTTTGGAACTTTTTTTTTTTTCACGGGATCCTTCTCCCTATGCCTTGAATAGTTTACTTACTAATTTTGGTAGCGTTTCGCTTATTACTTAGAGCTACAGTGAGCTCTGAATAGGGATACTTTAATTATGACCACCCTGTACTTAGTACCGTGCGTGGGTTAAAAACTGAGACGATGAAAGAAGATGGGCGCCTCCGTAGCCAGGTGGGAAGGAGCAGCAGTGCGTAGCACACGCTTCTTGATTAGATCGGGGTTCGAGCCCGTCGCCACCAAACACGGAGAATGCAGAAAGGTCAAGGAATGACCTTAGTTGCTAATGCTCCAAAAAAACAAACAAACAAACAATGAAAGAAGATACTTGCTGACATTTATCAGTGTGCATGAATTCGTAGATTGCACTTGATATGCTCTTTTATTGGGGGTATTTGCGTGTTATTTGTTTATTTTTTAAAAAAGACGTATTTTTCCCCCCATCGCTAATTGTTGCAGGCTGCCCATAAAAGCATTGCTAGATACAACAGCAGTTTCTTTAATACCTTATTGTTGTTACAGTCAACCCTCATATTGGTTACATCCAGTCAGTCCTCGAATTGGAACAACCGGAGCAGTCTTCACCCTTAAGGATTAGTGCATTCTGGTAATTCCTGTGTACTACACTATATGTGAGTGCTGGCTGTTTGGAGGCGTTGTTTCTGGCCACTACAACATATAAAGCAACAATATTTCTCAAATTTTTTTCTTATTTGTAAATATATTTCGTAGTATTCATAGTTAATATAACTAATTTATGTAATTCGTATAAAAAATGCATATTTTAAGGAGATTTTGAAACTCCATCCCTTCGCTTATGCCACTGCATGTTGTCAATATTATATAACGTGGTCATAAAATTGACTCAGCAATAAGTGGCACAAAACCGATCTAAGTGTGGCATGGGTTCACAGTGTATTACATATAGAAACTTTTTAAAAAAGACAGCAACTTCATATGTTTATTTTTTATTTTTAAGAAGTCAAGAATACGTTCATTCAAGGGGACGTATCATCCGCATGTGCAGCGGATACACTTGGATCCACTGAATCCTGGATATTCTACTGCTTCCATTAATACTTGTCGTCAGTTCAGG
Source organism: Mastigoproctus giganteus (assembly GCF_048544385.1). Classification (NCBI taxonomy): domain Eukaryota; kingdom Metazoa; phylum Arthropoda; class Arachnida; order Uropygi; family Thelyphonidae; genus Mastigoproctus; species Mastigoproctus giganteus. The sequence goes on from NC_143580.1 coordinate 208,382,451, forward strand.
GATCTGAGAGTTCTGAATTGACTCCTCTGCTCAAGTAGTGTCTCACATCAAGGATGCAGTCTTTCAGGTTAGTAAAACTGGGTCTTTTCAAGCGATTCTTTTCCACCTTTGCTTCCAGTACTTTTTAGAAATAATTGTTTTGCCGAAATCTTGCTTAGGGGATGTCGATGGAACATTGATTCAAGGGAGGACGAGAGGATGTCAACGGAAGAAATTATCTTATGGGAATTAAAGGCCTCTGTAGTTTCACAATCCTCAACTACATTAAAACATTAACCACAAATTAGATATGACAGGTGAATACTACCAAAATTCATGGTGCAGGAGGACAAAACCAAATATCTTCATACAACACGGATACACCCAGTTGCTGGAAACCCCTTTATGGAACTTTCACATTTCTTTCTGAGTTATTCAGTATCAGGGTGAAAGTTCCACATTCCCTCCCCAATAAATGCTGGTTTTTCATCAACAGAAACAGGCAAAGGCAGCCACAGCCAAGATTACTCCAAACCACACACACACACGCTGGTATATTGACTTATCACGGCCTTAGTTGTTTCAACCCTTGTTCTAAATAGCCACAGCTAGTGATGGACATAATTAAACCATTAAAAATAGTTTTATGCAAATCATTAGATTAGGAAATCGAGAACAACGGTTAAAAATATCAGTGGAGGCTGTCGAACTGAAGCTATCAAAACCAAAGCTTAAATCGTGTTACGTCTTATTTTACCAATCTCTCTCTCTCTCTCTCTCTCTCTCTCTCTCTCTCTCTCTCTCTCTCTCTCTCTCTCTCTCTCTCTCTCTCTCTCTGTCACTGAGTTCGAATCACGTCAATGACGCGAGGAAATTTTAGAGTATCTCAGGCGAGGGTAGCATGGTATTTTGTCCTTCAATTCGACCACAGAACATCCCCAATTTACAGACAGTATGTATATGGTCTAAGTTGCTGATGCACCATAAACTGACGAATTCTGACCGGTAGCAGCGTCTCTCTAACTCAAATTTGTATTCGATTATGGCCGACCTGTTAGCGTCCAGATACAAATTCAGATCCACAAGCATTTTCTACCTGGTTGCTTGGTACGATAGCTGTATAAGTGCGTGTGCGATTTGCAACTTATGCTGGCAGAACGCACATTCGTTGTTCTGGCAACGAAAAATAATAAATATCCTTTATTCTCTAACGAGAAAAATGAACATTACTGTTGCACATGCCCTTCACGGCCAGAAGGCTAGGGGTTAACAATAAGCAAAAATAATCAAAACATACAAATCAAGTAATAGTTAAGAATTACACGAGACATTACAATACTTGTACAACATGAAATCAAGAAATTTATACAATACAAAGTGAGAAATGCAAAATGGGACACTGACACTTGTACAAAACAAAATGAAAAATGAGAATTATACAGTACTGATTTTCTGGGTTTGAAGTAGGAGAAGACTGAAGAATCGTTTCATGGTATTTTTTATCGTGGCGAAACTCTTGGATTGCAGTCTAGTTCCAGAATGATGGAGAGAAGTTGTGCAGTCTGTTGCTGTGACAGATAAGTGTATGTTTTGACCTAAGTTCCAGGTAGTGGCACCCGCTACGAACACTGCTAGATGTTTGGCTTGGAGATAACGCCGGCGAACAATTTTCATTGTGAAGATGATTCTTTTCTGCTGAATAGTTGTAGGCAATCTATTTAGGTGAAAGTGCTGAGCCATAAGTGTAGTGCATTGTTGGGAGGGAGGTTGAAGTTTTGTCGATGCCCATTTAAGCAGCCAGAATTCTGAGGAGTAGGAAACCAGCCGTGCACAGAAGTCCATTGAACGGATATACCGAGTTGATCAACGACAAATATATCGACACATTCAGGAAACCGTTCCTCGGCAACTTTAGTCATTCCTTTCATCCGACTGCCGTTGAGATCAATTCGCCTCTAGGCCCTAGAGGGTATTTTGTCCTTCAATTCAGATTATTCTGTGGCCAGCAGGTTTTTGGATTTCAGTATTGATACCAAAAACCCCGCAGACTCTTTGGGTAGGCTTAAATCTTTTTCCCTCATGAGATCATATGGCATCTTTATATCAACAGCTTCGCTGTCTGATTGTTTTTTGCCTATTTTTTTTCTTTTTCATGTTAATATAATTCAGATTCTAGCATCAGTATGTTCTTTGTAGACTTTTTTGCCGCTGATATGCATCTTATTATTTATTTCCAGAATAAAAAAATAAAAATTGAATTCAGTGCCGTTACTATGTTAAGAAAGTTTTCTGTTGGACACTGTGATCATTCTGTATCTATCTTGTAAGAAGATTGCTTGTCCTGTGCTGTTATTTCCGTAGGCAGGGCGGGAAATGGACGTGCCTAATTAAAAATGTTTTTTGCCCTTTTAAAACGTTAATTTCGGCCGTAGATTTTGATTCAAGGGTTCCACCCCCAGTCATTCACCTTGTGTGTACGTTCATGGTGTTGGATGTCTTTTACACCCCTGTCCGTAAGAGAGTGCCCACATCACGTTCAAGAAACCTTTATTCAAAATAATCATCTTATCTAGGAACAGCAACCTTTCCTCTTGTCTAAGCCGTTACTCGATGAATCGAAATGTGCTATCCACTGGGAAATTAATTTTACATCCATAATATACATACTGGAACTCGTTTTCAACCTCTTCTGGAAACGAACGGCAGAAAGATTGTGTTGTAGAAAGCATGTTATGTATGTGCTTTCTGATGAGTCTCTTATGGTAAGTTAAGAGCGACATTTGGAAATGAATTAGTAAAGCAAGACAGGAATTATTTTAGTATTAATGAGGGATTACTGCAATAATTTCTTGTAATGACACGATCATCATTCGCGTCACAACGATCATGGGCCCATGTTTAACGTACGTAAATTTTTTTTTTTTCATATAGATTTCTCGTTTTTCTCTTCGTTTTGGGTCCCCTGAGCTCAGGGCGCTGTTTGTCCCATCTGGGCTAGGATGATAGACTGTTGATCACTCAACATGTTTCTGTGGTTCGGTTACTCGTACATTCTGCCTAAACAAATTGGTACCCGTTGGTAAGATTCAACAGGTAACGTTATTATTGTATTTTCTGGATCACAAGAAGTAGTTTTTGCTGGAAAATGTTGCCTGAAATTTCTACGTGTTTTAGGGCTCTAAGGTATGTTAGGATCACGTAGTAATGTTTATACCTTCAGCAATAGTTAGAGTAAGTACAGTCAAGTCATCCAGGTTGCCTGAAAAAGCTTGCTCTTTTAGCTCTGACCAGTTGAAATCATATGCAACAGATAACAAGGACGGTTGCTAAATTGAGCTGCAATTCTAGGAGGTATTAGCCAACTATATATAGCCATGTGATATTTCAGTTATAAAACTGTAATGTGAGGAGTGTGCCAAATCACCATTTAACACCGACAGCATGAATTGAGTGACTAACAGTTTCACAAATGTATTGTATCCTTGATGACACTAGAAGAAAGTGTAAGTTCGGACTGTAACAGGGGTGTCCGACTCGCAGCCTGCATACAGCCTACTCTTTCCCATTGTACGATCCGTGGCTTGTAGGCAGCCTTCATGTGTAATGCGTTTCCCGAGCTTAAAACTAGCGTGTCACAGACTTTTGAAAATATCCATTTTTAATAAGCGATTTTTCTGTATTGCTTTTTCATGTTTTGAGTCTTCCTCAGAATTTAAAAATGTTATTACTATTATATAATAATTGGTGGATTTTCTTATTTAATTATTAAATGTAAAAAAGCAAAACAAAACAAAAAAAAAATCTAAGTACAAACGTAGGTAGCAAAAATGAAATCTTTATTTAAGGTTGGACGCCCCTTGACTATATAATAACATGGTGATCAGTATGGCAGTAACTGCGACGAGTGTTTGGTTTCTACGACCGAGTTAAAACTCTGTCCTACACTGTATTTTGTGTAGTACAGTAAATACTTGCGAATTGTGTTTGAAATATGTACTAAAAAATTTTTTTTTTTTCTCTCGGAACTTTGCTCCAAAAACATGAGCCCCCACCCCCAATCAGAGGTGGGGGCTCAAATTACTGTTTCAAAACTCATTGCTGTTTTCTACTAATATTTTAAGTGATTTTTATCGGGAACTGAACTTTCTACTTGCCAAGGTCAATGAACTTTGTAAGATTAATTTGAAAATTACCGTTTTTTTAAAAAATGGTTTTATCTATTTTGATGAAATTTTATATTTAGTTCTTATGTCGGCGCCTCCGTAGCCAGGTGGGAAGGAGCAGCAGTGTGTAGCACACGCTTCTTGATTAGACCGGGGTTCGAGCCCGTCACCACCAAATACGGAGGATGCGGAAAGGTCAAGGGAATGACCACCGCATATTCCCTGAGCAATATGGCCTTAGTTGCTAATGCTCCTAAAAACCAAATAACAAACAAACAACTGCAATTATGCAAACAACTGCAATATGGGTAGAAGTAACCCCAGAGAAACGTACCAACTGTGTGGCACTACACTTAAAGTGGTAGAAAATGAAAAAGACCTGGGAGTAATTGTGCAGTCAGATATAAGTTTTCTGAGCAATCCTGCCAGGGCAGGTCATGGGGTTTTGTCATTTATATATAGGAATTTTGCTAGCAGGGAAAAGGAGGTGATTGTCCCTCTGTATAAGGCAATGGTCAGGCCACGCCTTGAGTACTGCGTACAGGTCTGGAGGCCTCATTTTAGGAAGGATGTAGATTTGCTTGAGCGTGTACAGAGAAGGGCAACAAGATTGGTGGGGGGAATGAAGGGATCCTCTTACCAAGAGAGGCTTAAGTGCTGTACATTGCAGTGGTTGGAGACTAGGCATCTGCGCGGAGATCTGATTGAGGTGTATAAGGCCTTGAATTGGTTGAGCACGCCGAATTCTGATGGGATCCTTCCACTTGTTCAGATTACGAACCTAAGGGGGCATAAATTCAAATTAAGGAAGGACAGATGTAGAATAGCTGTGCGGAAATTTGCCTTTAGCCAGCGGGTGGCTAATTGCTGCAACAAACTTCCATCTCTCATTGTGGAAGTTGATAGGTTGAATAAATTTAAGGAGGAACTGGACAGGCATTTGGAGGGAATGGTGTGATTTTTTTTTTTTTTTTTTTTTTTTTGGCTGATGCTGCATAATCTCATACACTTGCTTTCTTGCATCACATGCCACTACTACTACTACTATTTAAAAACTCTAAAAATCCACTATCAGATCATTTACTTTGTAAGTAATTGGATAAATTATTTAATTGATCAAGCCATCAATTTATATTCAATTTTGGATTTTGCATTGTTTTACTTACTGTATTCACATTATTTAATATTTCGTACCAAATTTCTATTGAACATATAAATTTAAATGATTTTAATTTCGAGGCTAAATATTGACTGGTGTGATTTAACATTCTTATCTTCCATTATTTATAAAAGGCCATCATAAATTTCGCCAATTTCTTGTCTTAATGGTCTTATTGCATCTATTGGACTTTCCCATCTTGTATCGCTTGCTGGTTTTAAAAGTAATTTCGAAACATTTTTTTGAAAACGGCCCAACGTTGCTTGGACGAAGAAAAAAATATAAACAATTCTTGAACTGAGTTAAAAAAAAATCTCTTTCAAAATTAATTTTGGCAGCATCATTAACCACCAAGTTGAGACTATGTGCAGCTCAGAGTACAAAAAAAGCACGGTGGTTGATATTTAAAATTTTTCTTTGCAAACCATTGTTTGCCCCTCGTGTTAGCTCCGTTGTCATAACCTAGCCCGTGCATATCATTAATATCAAGGTCTAATTCATTAAACTTGTTTAAAATAAATGTACTTAACCCTTCTACCGTCGAATTTGTTATAGGGGAAAAACCTTAAAAAAAAAAAGTGTTCTCTTATATATCTACTTTTTTGTTAACTTCATTTAAATTTACAAATCTAATTATAATATACCTCTGTAAACGATACTCGCTATAACGTAACTGACAGAAAAGTTTAGTTTGTGGCAACTAGGTACGAACGAGTAATTTCCCCTAAATTTGATCCAATTGTCCTAGCGAACGCTTCCCTATTGTTAAACGAGGTAATACTGTATAATGGACTCTCAACAACTACTAATATAAATAAAATAAATTTTCTCTTTATACTCCGGGACGACCACACGGTCAGAGGAGTTTGATATATGAATGACGAATCAAAAAAGTTACAGGTTCACTATCTAATCATTTTTAAAAAGTTTATGACAAGAATTTCTTTATTTGTATTTTCTTTATTCAAATTACGCTTAGATTCTATATCATTTCGGCCGCCCATGTTCGTCGAACACAAGGTTGGCGCGGCCCTGCACTGACCTGTGGAAATATGTTGCCTGGTCTGATGAATTCCGTTTTAAACTCTGCCATGCCGATGGGCGTATCCGCATTTGGAGAAGCAACTTTACGCTATGACACCAGGATGAATTGGTGGTGTTGATCGTTTTCCAAGAGTGACAAAGTTATAATTCTTCTCTACAAGCAGGTTATTGTGATATTATTTGGTCCCCACAACAGGAATATCTTTCTCACAGACTTGAGAGAATTCAAATAAAATTAATTAAATTCTTATGCTTTCGGAATCACCTTGCCTTTCACCGTCGAAACTATGGAGCTCTTTGTCGTCGCTTCAGAATCGTTCTTCTTCACTCCAGACGACAACTCCATGGGTCTCTTTTTGTCTGCAGTATCATAAACTATTATCGATTCTCCATCTCTTCTTGAACAAATACCTTTCACTATACCCCGCTTGAATTCTCGTTATAAAACTCTCACTGCTTGACTCTCTTACTCAACACACTTGGAAGTCCTCTGTTTCGTTTCCTTCATATATTGAATAATTACAACATCGATTTTACACCTAATCGGTGTATGTATAAGAATTTGCACCTTATTCTATTTTGTTAATCTAAATTTTGTATATACAGTACTGTATTTTATTTCTAGTTTATTGGTTAAAACTGTTTTGTATTGATTCCGCTATTCTCAGCGTTCTCACCGTTACCTAGGATCTTGTGCTATGTTGGTGAGAAGTCTGTATATAAATAAATGTTATGGCAGTTTGGGGACTGTTTTTGCTGCTTGTTTTAGGTCCTCTGATCACCGTTAATGAAGGGCTCGATGGGAACGCCTACCTTTCTATCGTCATCGACCAAGTGCATCCCTTCATAATTACAGTGTATCTAGAGAACTCTAGCATATATCGGCAAGACAGCGTGCCATACCACATTGCCTGGCAGGTTGCTAACTGGTTTCAGGAACATGACAGTGAATTCTCCTTTCTCCAGTGACTAGATTTCTCGGGGCCTCCAAAATCCTAAAATTATTTTTGTTAGCATCCTTTTATTTCGACATAAACAGCAAATAAACAGAAAAAATAAACATCCGACCCCTAGTGTCTCCTATTTTGGCTGGTAGGATGTACATTGTAGATAATCAAAGTATGACATAAATAATTGATTATTGATAATTATTTATTATTGATAATCTAATTAATCTTGTTGTTCATCCAGGACGTTTTTGAATATCTTAGAGTAACGTAAATGAGGCGGTTTAATTGGGGTGCCCAGCGGCGCATATATTTGTCAGGCCTCCACTGCAAACAAACTTTCTGATAAACGAAGTCAAAATTTTCATTTTTCAGAAAGCAAAACATTCTGGCATAAATAATTGAACAACAGTTATGAATTTCAGATCAGCTAGCCAGTGGAAGTGTTCACATTTTCAGTCGTTTTCTCTGAAACTGACAAATAAAAATCTAATTAAGCAAAATTTAATTAAAATTCAGTCAGTTTTATTTTGTCACTTATAGTTCTAAAGTTAATTGTTTAAATCTCAAGGACTGTGGACAATCTTTATATTTATGAATTTAATAGGCATAACTTCGTGTGCGCGCAACGCCCTGAAATATATTTTCACTATAGTGCGAAACATAGCGCTAAATCCCTTCAAAAGAACCGAATCACATTGTAAAAATGTTTTTGTCAATATCGCTTGATAATGAATTGCACTGACTGGAGGCATAACTGTAAATTCTGTCCCCCCCCCACCTCGTGCTTTTTATAGTAACAACGCTGTTCCAATGTTGGAACCCCAGACTCTTTGGTCCCACTCCCTTCCCCTGGGTGATGCAGACTTTCCGGTATAGTAGTTCATCTTTGACAATAACGTAAATCAATATGATGAGCTCTGGGAATGTACAGTATTACTATTTCGTTAAATATATCTTTGTAAAAATTACTTTACACACACCATTTGGATATCGTTTAAACTACAGTGAGACACATTCGGCATACGAATTAATGGATTTCACCGGATAGCCTTAATTAACCAGAGGTGGATTTACCGTAAGCTTTGGGGTCCCTTCCAAGGCCCGCCCTGGGAAGGACCCTAGAAATGTGTTCACATGGTCATGTTTTTGTAAAATTTGCAAAGGTAAGATATTTTAATCACAAACGAGATGCAGAAAGTTAATAAAACTCGCATACGCCATTTTAATCGGATTTGGAAAGATGTTTTTGGAAACGTTTCAATAAAACAAAAAAGAAATTACAGACTCCTCATTTGAATCATTATGAGCGGTACTTTCTTTTGTCATCTTTAAATTTCTTTATTAAAGAACTGAGAAAATATATAATTTTTAAAGATTTTGAGGCTTAATTAGTAAAGGTATATACAACCATTGTTATAAAAAAAAATCAAAAACTTTTTAATTTTTAGATATTAATAAAATTCATGGATAATAATATTACTGCTTTTATTTTATTAATAATAATTACATATCGGTTACTGAAAGTAGTGGTCTTGCGTTTACTAAAGTAGGATATATAATTTTTACATTGAAGAGATTTTAGTTCATGACTAAATACACCATCTACTGCATAGTTGTTCCGTTACGTTCTGATCACATGTCTAAATTGAAGAATGTTTTCATAAATGTGCAGAACTCTGTTCCAGCCTCAGAGTTTAATTGTAAGGAAAAAAATTACATTCAATCTGAAAACACCAGGCGACTTGAAACCAGATGCGTTTTCGAATTAACGAATTTCCCAGTTTCCGGAAGTTTTTTTTTTTTTTTTTTTTTTTTTTTTGTTTCTTAAAACCTTAATAAAGGGTGGCCAGAAATTAACTTTACAACTTTAATTTCAAATAATTCCTATAATAAAGACAAAACAATAAATATTTTAACATAAATGCTTTATTTAGACCTTGCAATTATTTGTAGAATATAATGTCGGCCAAATGGCCGACATTATATTCTACAAATATTCATTCCCACATGCCCCATGGAAATTATTGATAGTTTCTTTCAGCTTCACAACTGGTTATTGGTAATGTTACATAATTTTTTAGTATTGTTGTCAAATTTGGGAAAACCTCTATCAAGGTTTCAGGGCATCTCAAGTTTTCTTGTGCACCGACTAATCTACTCTTTGGATTGACGGGACTCATTAACCAGGTTGTCATCGATGTTCTCGTTGTAGTGGCGTATGAGTTTTATGTTATCTTCGTCGATGTCAGTATTTCGTGGCAAATCAGCAAGAAATTTAAATCTTTCTCCAATATGTTCATACGATTCACTCCTCTTCATTAATTGGATTATCAAACAATCCAAGAGCCTATTCATTACTTCTATTCGAAATTTATCACTTCCTCTTAATGAATTATTGCTTTTGGTATGATCTGAAAATTTTTTTTTGTTACAATTCGTTTCTCGATGCCAGAATAATTTCTGTTGATTTCATCGCTCATCTTTATAGCTTTTGTTTCATATTACATTAATTTTTTTATCTGAATTTTTGACGTTAAGAACGTTTTTACTGACGTTATTGAACTGAACGTTTACTGACGATATATCCAAAAAATTTTAAACGAAAAACCGTTACGGAAGTGATGTCATCTTAAGCTTCCGCCAGAGGCGAATTATTGTAACTTGTATTCTTGCAATCACACTTGTATGATGGCAACAATATATCTTCTACTGGGCCAAATTTAATGAAATTTTGCACGGAACTTCATCTTAGCTCTATACTAGTGGAAAAACTTCCACTATTTTCCAGGATAGTGGAAAATATGAACATGTGATAAGGAAATTTTCTCACGTAATAAACGGGATAATGTGGACGTACAGCATATAGTTGGAAAGCTAAGGAATTTAGAAACAGAAATACTGGGTGGCCAAAAAATAACTTTACAACTTATATCGGCCGCCATTTTAGTTTGGTTCGAACGTGACAGTGCATATTTCACCGTCGAGCAGTGTAGACGCGGCAAATTTGTTATGGAGCGCTTAAAGATTCAACGTACTACGAAAATCAGTCGTCAATAACGGTGACCCTCAGAAAATTGCATCCAATTCTTGGCAGAAACAATACGCCTTCCAGACCCCACAGTTATTTGTTTAGTACCTAATTTCGAGGAAAGTGGTGCTGTGGCAGATAGACCAAGGTCAGGCCACGTTAGAAGTGCACGCTCAGTGGAGAATATTGAAATCGTGCATATTTGTTTGTTTGTTGTTTTGGTTTTTAGGAGCATTAGCAACTAAGGCCATATTGCTCCAGGAATATGCGGTGGTCATTCCCTTGACCTTTCCGCATCCTCTGTATTTGGTGGTGACGGGCTCGAACCCCGGTCTAATCAAGAAGCGTGTGCTACTCACTGCTGCTCCTTCCCACCTGGCTACGGAGGCGCCAAATCGTGCATGAAAGTGCAGCTGAAGAACCGACAACGTCCTCACGGCGACGTTCCCAACAAATTGGAATTTCGCGGTCGTCTCTGCAGAATATTCTCAAAAGCATATGTATCCATATAATTAAATTAATTAAAGACACAGTTGAATCAAGAACTTCAGCCTCGAGACCATGAAAGCCGTCGCAACTACGGTAATTCAATCTTACTCGTCTCTAATGAAGACCAGAATTTTTATGAGAAAATCATAATGAGCGATAAAGCCCATTTCGACCTCAGCGGTTATGTTAACAAACACAATAGCCGCTACTGGGGCACTGAAAATCCACAAGTGATTCATCAGCAACCATTACATAATCGCTGAGTGACAGTGTGGTGTGGAATTTGGTCAGGAGGTGTTATTGGACCTTATTTCTTCGAAGACGCTGCGGGTAACGCTGTAACTGTGAACAGCGACCATTACAGTGCCACGATCGAGAACTTTGTCAAAGAACTTTCTTTAAAAGAACCGAATTACATTTTACAATGTGATTCGGTTCTTTTGAAGGGCTTTAGCGCTATGTTTCGCACAATTGGATGAACTGAGTTTGGACGCCACTACAACGAGAACATCGATGACAACCTGGTTAATGAGTCCCTTCAATCCAAAGAGTAGATTAGTCGGTGCACAAGAAAACTTGAGATGCCCTGAAACCTTGATAGAGGTTTTCCCAAATTTGACAATACTAAAAAATTATGTAACATTACCAATAATCAGTTGTGAAGCTGAAAGAAACTATCAATAATTTCCATGCTACAGGAAAGACTGAATTATCTTCTATTCTCTCAATAGAAAACGATAATACAAAATCGTTGTCATATGAAGAGGCAATCAAAGAGTATGTAGGAAACAAAGTATTAGAGATGTTTCAAGCAGTTAATAAAAATATTGTTATTTTTCGGGATTTTGTGGTTTTGTCAATTTTTTTAAAATTTGTAATTCGTTATGATTTCTTTTCTCATTCTAAATAAATATTCACTTTCGTACCTAATTTTGTATGAGGGGCCCCAAGAATTATATAAGCTTTAGGCTCCTCAAAACCTGGATCCGCCCCTGGCCTTAACGTTATTTACTACCTCGCCATAACAGTGAATCGGCCGAATTGCGAATCAGCGTGACCGACAAGTGGCTTTTATAAATAATAGTGTTCAATGAAAATGACTATCTTTTAAATGATAGCTTTCTAATTTGGGTGTCGACACCTTTTGTGCCCCAAATTTCGCCATCATATCAATATTTTTTCTCACTCTGATTTCATTGCATTGCATAATATTGATGTAATTAATTTCTTAAAATACAATTATTGAGAATACAGTCAGTCCTCGTATAGCACAATAGTTGTGTTCCTAGGAAACCCTCGTGCAATGCAAAATCGTGCAATATAAACAACAGGCCCTATGGGAAAAATAGGGTTAGGTGCCGACCACCAAAGACTGCCACATTTGTAACCAAGACATTACCAAACACAATAAATAAGTAAGTATTTTATTACAACTATTACATAAAAAAATATTGCCAATGCTTTTGCTTCTGTCATAAGTAAACTTGTTTTTTGTTTGATTTTCTATCCAAACAGATGACAGCCGTTTCATCTCTTCCAATTCTTTGTGTCTTAATCTAATGGTTTTAATTACACTTTGAGTTGTTTTTATTTTCTCTGCATTCTTTGTAATTCTCGGCGTTGCCTCATTTAGGTCTGTAGCACGTGCAATATCACATGGTCTTTCATTTCGCTCAAAGTGTTTCACAATTTTATATTTTTTCTCTATTGACAGAGGCGGACTGGCCATAAGCCTTACCGGGGAAACCCCGTGGGCCGGAGTGTAGTGGTCTCATAGTATGAGACCACTACAAATTTTCCCGGGTAAGAATTTTTGATCCAGTCCGTCTCTGTTTATCGATATTGCTTTTCTTTTTCCCTGTGAATCTGCAATGTCTTCACCAGGACCCTTCCTTTTCACACCTTTTTAAGTATTTTACTCATTTTTAGGGAATAAAGCACAATTACGAAACGAGGAGGCACGCTTGATACACATAAAGCTGCGCGCGTGTAGCAACTGAACGCAGAGATACACTATTAACACCTCATTTCTAGGGGTTACTACCATAAAAACAATTTCCAGTTGTGTTTCTGCCAGTGGAATCTGTTATAAATTGGTAGTAAACTCCATCTAATTGCATTTGCCATTATACCGATAGCTGGAATTGTGTTGATTTTTACAAAATTATGGTGAAATGTGTTTCCCCTTCACTGATATAAAAAACAAATACATTTTCAGAATCTTCTCTTCATTCCTATCGTATTGCGTTTGGTTGGGGTGATTTTGCGTTTGACTGCCATTTCTTGTAAACACAAAGGCGAATCGTGCATAAGCGAATTCGGTTCGTGTTATATAAGATATCGTTCCCCTACTTATAAATCGTGTATGATCGAATTCGTGTAGTGTAAACACGTGTTATACGAGGACTGACTGTACATGTGTTTTACTTTTATTTTTTCATACTCTGTGGCCGACGAGCCTGAACAAGATTCTCTTTGTAAGTGCTCTCTTACTCCATATTTTTGGCCCGAAACTAAGAAACTGAGTACCGTTGTATTTATCATAAACTTCAAGATAAGGAACAAAATTGTAGGGTGTAAAATTTGCCTGTAAGTTATAATAAAGTTTACATCACAGACATTTCTTATACGTGCATGCGTATAGTGCAGTCTCATAATCTGCTTGTAATTATGTGGAAAAAAAATATATATATATATTATTATTTTTTATTTATTTTTTATATATCAATGGTAGTACCATGCTACAAACGCTATAGACTTCGGTGTCGATCACTGTCTAGCCGCCCAGGTTCGTGTTCTACTACAAAGCTGTTTCTCTTCCTATTGTCACTTACGGATCTCCTATGTGGTTTGAGCATGCTATAACTGTAAAATTTAAATCATGCGGTAGTACGACTCAAAACGTACTACCGCATGAAGATCACATGTGTAGCAACCATAGAGCGATCTCCTAAAAACCAGAAAGCTGTTTATCCACCACCACTACTCCAGGACCCAGAGCCGGCCCGAGGGGGGTGCGAACGGTGCGAGCGCACAAGGCCCCGCGCCGCATATTTTTAATATACATAAGAAATAAAATGTCAATAATCATGTTATTAACATTATCTAAAAGCCCGCCAAAAATTCTCCAAAGAACACGGAAAAATATATTTTCTTTCAAATATATTTAAAATATCTCTCCTTACAAGTCACTCAGACGTACGATTATATGTTGCCAGCGTTTGCATAGTTATCGTACTCTAAAGGCTATATATACCACCGACTAGGTTTTCTCGGCCCTTTTTCGCTTTCTACCTTCGAGAGATCGAGTGAATTCGAAATTATTCAAAAAGTCGACTTACATTTTCTTCTGAGAAAATTTTAAGTTAATAATACTGGTTTGACCAAAGCACTTATCCTGCAAAAGAATTCCAAAGCACAGTATATGCCCTGCTGAAGTCATAGTTTGAATTTAGTTCTTGGAGACATTTCAAAATTATCTTCTCTTGCAAATTCATTTTGTGGGACTTTACAAAACATATATAATATTTTTGCAAGTTCTGTGATACGCTGGGATATATTAAAAGAGCATGCCAAACATCTTACTCCAAAACCACTGTCAGCAACGAGGTGGGAACGGCACCTCGAAAGTGTGAAATGTGTGAGATACCAAGTACCACAATTTTCTCTAGCTTTGAAATACCTTTATGAACATACCAGTGACATGAAAGCGAAATGCAATCAATCGAAAATAAACTTACTTCATTTGAATTTTTATTAAGTTTGGTCATTTGGTATGACATACTGAATGAAGTAAATATTGTGAGCAAGATATTTCAAAATTCAAATATAGATATCGGTACTGCAAATTCACATTTAAAAGGCCTTTTAATTTTTTTTAAACAGTATCGTGAATCGGGATTCAAATCTTCTTTAATAACTGCAAAGGAAATAGCTGAAGAATTACAAGTGATATCTGAATTTAAGAATCAAAGAACTGGACGAAAAACAAAGCAATTTTGTTATGAAGGAACCGATCAGCCTATTTCATCAGGCGAAGAATATTTCAGAATTCAATATTTTCTAGTCATAATCGATAGTGCGATTATTTCTTTTAAGAAAAGATTCGAAATTTATCACGAACATGAGACATATGGTTTTTTATATAATTCGGATAATATTCAAAAACTGACTGAAAACGATCTTCTTAAATGTTGCAAAGACTTAAATGCTACCTTGCAAGACGATATTGATTGCATTGATTTATTTAATGAAATCAAAATTTGTCGTCGTGTTTTGCCTTCCAGGATCACAATATTTTACTAAAAAATAATTTATTTGAATTGTATCCAAATTTTGTTACTGTTCTGAAAATTATATTAACCTTATCAATTACCGTCGCATCTGCAGAAAGATCCTTCTCAAGATTGAAAATTGAATTTACTTGAGATCTAGCATTAGTCGAGAACGAATTACCTCCTTAGCCATTTTATCTATCGAATCCGAAATAGCCAAAAAACTAAATTTTATGATATTATCAACGAATTTGCTATAAAACATGTAAGAAAATGAAACAAAATCACATATTGTGACCTTATTCGATTAAGTCGCATACCAAATTGTATTTTGTAAGTATATGAAGCAATTATTTTTCTTATTTGATTTATTAAAGATTTTTTTGTGATTGAAATGTTAAATTTATTAAAATTTAATTATTTATCATTTTCATGTAATCCTTACTAAACCAATTTGTGCAATGTAATAAATATCAAAATGCAATAAATTATTTTGTTGTACGAATTTATGTCAAGGCCCCGCAAGTCAACTTTGCACCGGGTCCCGCTTTTGTTCGGGCCGGCCCTGCCAGGACCATCGTAGATACTATATCAAATGTATAAAATGGCCACCCTTGCTTCTTTGCGATTGGCCTTCAGTGAGGACAACCTTGCTTCTCTGAATCCAGAGGAGTACACTTTTTATGTACAAGCTGCCTTTCTCCGTGCCATTGAAGAAAATTCGAGTATTTTTTGTACCCTGGTGTAACTTTCACATATCTGACCTGAGAAAAAGAGTATATGTAATGGCCACATGGGGCAAAGAAGCTTATGGCTTACGTTGCACCAGCCAAAAAAAGAAGAAATTTTTTAAAAAATAAATAATTAATAAAATAATAGGAAATAGACAACCTATGCGTTTCTCTCCCGTAGGTAATTATCCAGTTGGCCTTTCAATTTCCCCAAACTGTCAGCCTCTACTACCCATGTAGGTAACTTGTTCTAGTAATTTATAACTCGCTGGCCAAAATAAAACTTCTTGCAATCCAGTCTAAACGTCTCCACCCGTAACTTGAATTCATGGCCCCTAGTTCTAGAATCATTTATAACCGTGAAAATTTCATCCTCATCCATTTTACTGCTGTATTGCCTTAAACACCTCAATTAAGTCACCTCGTGTCAGGAGGCTGTTTCAACATCGTTCCTAACCAGAGACTGTTGTTACCAAACTGATGGGGATTATCGTGCATTGAAACAGGTATATAATAAAGAAATTAAGCCAAAAATTCAAACGCGTACAATCTTTTGTGAATATGACGGAAATTCTGATCCGTTGAGTATTCTATATGAAATCTCTAGCGATTAATAAGGTATGCAACTGTAATATGTGATAACTCAGAAATTTTGACTTGGATTGACACCGTTAATGCTATTCTTGATGGCTTGTTTCCTGTCGACAACTGCTTGTGTGATGCTCACTTTCAATCATCTGTACGCAAATTTAACTCTGAATATTCTATCAGCCTAAAAACAGATCTTTTTACATTATCCGAATAATTTGACCAGTTACAGATGGGCTGTTTCGCGTACCCCTGGAACTGGTCTATGGACTTCCAGGGGTACGCGGACCACAGTTTGGGAAACGGTGTTCTTCTACAGAGCTGTTTCTTCCGATTGTCACTTATGGATCTCCTATGTGGTTTGAACGTGCTTTAACTGTAAACTTTCGACTCAAACTGTACTCCCTTCAGCGCTCATGCTGCTTTGTATGCTACATGTCTGCAGGATAGCTTCCACGGATGCTCTATAAGTGATATCTGGGACTTTGCCATTAGATCTTCGTCTTATATTTAGATCGTTCTGTTATCATTTCAAGCACGTAGTGCCAGTGGAATTTTCTGATATTATTGCAAATTCTGTAAATGATATACAGCATGAAAAAACGTCGTATCTGGTCCGAACTTAACATATGGCAAGACCGATGGAACACTTCAGTCAAGGGTAGAATTGCATACAAGTTTGTCGATAGGGTACTGTTTGCTTCTGATCGGTGAATTTCATCTTGGTTCTCTCCTAATATCTACACGTCCTTTGCAATCACTGGGCACGGTGATTACCATCAAATCGAAACTTGTTCAGTTGGGTTTAAAAGATACTACTGGCACTTGCCTTTGTCAATAGCAAGAAGACTGGATGCACATTGTATGTCATCATGTCAACTGCCCTTATTATTGTGACTTTTAAGAAATTTCCTACTGGAAAAGGTTCCGCAATTCTCAACAAACATTGTTAAGGTTCTGATTGAGGCTGTCTTCAATTTCAAACTTTTACACAAGTTTTCTGTTGGCGTTTTCAACAGAAGGCAGTTACTGGCAACTTACACGACGAGTTCCAGTGACTCATCATAATGAGTGACTGCTTTCTTATCGCATCGTGCTGGCCTTTCGGGACTATCTTGGAGGTACTGAAACTTACAAGGACCTTAGTACAGTAATGACTTCAGTGAATTAATGTATTTATTTACTCCCCCCCCCTTTCTCTCTCTCTCTCTCTCTCTCTCTCTCTCTCTCTAGTTTGGGCATCTAGAGGAATCTGCTGGCATCCAACGATATAGCACTGCCTTTGATGGGTGCGGGATCTGTCCCTTTTTTTGGACAACTAGGATACTTAAGGTCCACCTCCTGATGGTGAGGACAGGCACCCCTTTGCTACTTCCCAGCTGACTGTGGCATACACAAACCACGTGATGTACATATGAACAAACTTCAGATATCTGTCAATATTGCGGGGATTACTGGCGGTGTTGTACTGTGTTCCAGGTACCGCCGCTACGCACGACACTTACATACATACAAGTTTTTTTTTTCTTTTTTCTATTGAGTCTTTGAATGCTTTGTTGCTTTTTATAATTTTGTAAGAGAAGCTTTATAATCTGAAGAAGTTTTTTAAGCAGAATCGAATGATTGCGAGTACTGTGTTTCTGTATACAGGGGTATCCGAGTCCTCGCGGTTACGAGGATTTAAAAATTAAAGATTTTTAATTGACCAAGCATTTGAATATTTTTTGGTGAGAACGATCTTCTTTATGATCGTGCAACAAATGTTAAGCGCAAAGTTAAAGACATAACTAAATGCTACGACTCAATTTTATCTGAAAAGATATGGCAAAAAAAAAAAAAAAAAAAAAAAAAATCTCTGGATTCATTCTTTATTTGTACAACTGAAAAATAGTGTAACTTCAATAAAGTTTACTTAACCTTACATTGAGTAACGTGTTATAATAAAAAATATCTAAAAAAATAATTTTTCCATGTTTCAGTTCCTTCGTCCATTTTTGGACGAAGGAACTTTAAACATTACTATATAATATCGGTGTAGATGCACCTTATCTACTCATCCTTCGCAACGAGTTGCCCATGTATTGCACTACATCGAATAAGTAACCTTCACTTGCAATATTAGGGTACCTGCCCACCTACTGATGAAAAGCCAACTAACTTTGAAACGGTGCCGTCTGGGTGGTGGCGCCCACCGAGAATAACGAACAATATTCTTCTCTATTAGTGAAGCGTTACTTATTCGATGTAGTGCAATGCATGGGCAACTCGTTGAAGGATGAGCACAATATGAGATGCAGATGAAATGATGCTTTTCACACTACTATCATAGTTTTTCTTTAAGAGTTGTCTATGGTGTATCTATACCGACATTACATAGATATACAGTATAATAAAATATTATGCTTAGTTGTATTTAATTTTATTTAAATAATAAACATTACGAAAATTGGTCCCCGTTTTAAGTGGAATATTCTGGAACCAATTATCCTTGGATAACGAGGATCCCCTGTATGTATATTTGTATATATGCAAATAAAAAAAAAATAATAATAAATAGCCGCCCAAGCCAGATTGTTCTAGGTGTACTGTACCTTTTTTATTTTAGTTGTCGGTAAAAAAGATTTTTTCCCCGCTTGTTTGATAGCAGTGTAATTAATCTGTAGTTTCTAAGCTTTCCGAAAGAGAAGGAAGAATGAATGTCTACCCCACTGAAGTGTTGTGCCTCAGAAACTAAAAAATAAACAAAAATAATCTGTAAATGTACAGAATACAAGAATTCCCTGAATCGAAATTACTGCCTACGATTACTTTCAGCAGACGAGAAACATTTTCTGGGCTGATTCTCTCTTGCTACAGAGAGAAAAGTCTGTTGGTCAGCTGATGTTGATGTTTAATAATTTTAAATTTGTTTTCATTATGTTTTTCCCTAAGTAGATACAAATTGGTTAAGGTATAAGTTGATTTAAGAAACGACTGTGGCCAGAAGACGGCGCTGAACTTAAGCCACTTGAAAGTTGCTTGGGAGGGGGGGGGGTAGAAGAGAGAGAGAGAGAGAGAGAGAGAGAGAGAGAGAGAGAGAGAGAGAGCGCGAGCGAGCACAATGTTGTTGCAGAAAAAAAAAAATCCCTCTTCGACAACATAGAAAGCTTTGCTTTGCGTGTGGCATCATGTCAACTGCTTATATCCACAATCTGATTTTATCAGCACTTCGTAGTTGGGCTGCAGACGGAAAGTTATTTTACATTAACCGAACATAGTGTTGAACTGTCTTTAATTAATATTAATTTCATTGTAATTTAATATCATTTCTAACTAAATACTAAATAGTTTCAGAATATCAATAAAGGCTAAAAACTTTTGCTGATGCGGTTTAACTAAAAATTCTGCATAGACTTGTTGAAATTAAAAAAAAAAAAAAAAAAAAAAAATCCGTATATTTACTTTGGTTGTTCAGAGGTTTTGCTTTGAGTAATTTTGGAATTAAAAATTATTGGTAAAATGGTTCAATCTGCAAAAGTTTAGTATTGTAAATCTTTTCACAACTGTATTGCATTGGCAAGCACTATACATCATTATTTTATTATTTCTATTATCCATATAGTGCAAGGAAGCCTGAGGCTTATGCTGCATCAGACAAAAAAAAAAAAAAAAAAAAATTCCTGAGTTACCCCGAGAGAGAGAGAGAGAGAGAGAGCAAGAGAGCGAGAAAAGAATGATGATAACATGGTTGTTAGTGTTTCTCTGTCTATTTCAGGGAAACTGCTAATAATTTTTTTTTTGGGGGGGGGGCGATTGGAATGATGCAGGTTAGTAACATAGGCCAGTGATCTCCAAACTTTTTTGGTCGCACATCCTTATTAACTTAAAAGGACTAGCGTTCCTCCAGAATAAAAAAAAAATAATAATAAACATATAAGTTTAATATTTTTAAAAATTTATAAATCATTTACAGGGAAGGCATATCTAAAATCACATAATTTTAAAAGATCACAAATAAAAAAAAAAATAACAAAAACAAAATTAAATTGAAGTTCAAATACAAAATGCATGATGGATGACATGATCAAATAAAGCCGCATATTGAAGTACTAAAAATACATTTATTTATAATTTTTATTCTCAATTACGTTTCGAAAAACTACTAAAGTTTTCATAATTAATAAATATTGATTTATTGCGGATTGGTGCGCGAGATAAAGTACCCAACTTTGAAGACTACTGATATAAGGCCACAATCATACTTACCCACCTTGTGTGTACTTTTGTGCCATCCGTAATTACTTTATGCACAGAAAGAAGTATTTAAATAAGCTCAAAAACTAGCAGAAGTCACATATCACTGGGAAATTCATATTTAAGTAATTACAGTTATAAAGGGTGCGTCAGGATAGTAAAAGGCCAAAAGGTACAACATTTGATTTGTTTATATACGCTGGTGTGCAAAACTTCAGGACCAGTCAGGTTTTCACCTATAGCTTCTCATAGGAGTGGCCTGGATATGGAAAAAGCATACCAGAGGAACCTTGTGAAGTACAGAAATGAAGGAAACAACACCGACACAACGGAAACAAAACGGTACAGAGGGACTTTATTCAAAAATGGCAACATAACACTGGCTGCCATGAACATCTAGCATTTTTGCTGTTTTGGGCATTGCGTCAGGCATACATTTAAAATTTACTTATTTTCGCTGATTGCAATAAAGATATTATATATACAAATGCATCACTGCCAAAGATGGAACAAAGGGAAGAGGTGGTCCTCATTAGGAGATATGGCCACCCCCTACTGTCGATGCTGGCTTTGCACCACCTGTCCATACTTAGAACAATTTTGTTGATAAGTTCTTGCAGTAACATCGTCCATTCCTCTGGCAGCGCAATCGTCAGCTGGTGAACGTTTTCTGGTGGGTATGGACTCCTCTATTTAATTTTTGGATTATATTTACATGGTGGTAGCGTGACGAATTGCTGACGCTGCGTCCGTAATGCCATCTGTAGCCTAATTTGTTTCTATATATACTGTATTCAGTTCAACTATTGTTTTATCAGTGGTATGGTTTAGCCATACGAGTACTTGCAGCGCCTCCGTAGCCAGGTTAGCAGGAGCAGCAGTGCATAGCACACGCTTCTTGATTAGACCGGGGTTCGAGCCCGTGACTACCAAATACGGAGGATGCGGAAAGGTCAGGGATTGACCACCGCATATCCCATATCCCCGGAGTAATATGGCCTTAGTTGCTAATGCTCCTAAAAAACCAATTAACAAACAAACACACAGTACTTGGCTTCCTGTCTAATTATTACTTTTCACTGCATAAGGACCACTGATATGCAAATCTATTGTATCGGCGGTTTGGTCTTAGTATCATTCCGTCGCTGCATGGATTTGTTTAGCGTTCGAAATGCAGTGATTCCCTGACTATTATTGGCCTCGTGGTCCTCCGTCGAGATGGGGCATAATGGTTAGTCTATATTATTTTATTATTTTATTATTTTTAGTTCATTTGGTCACGTATTGTTGGTAGTTCACGTTTCCAGCTTAGTGAGATTTCAAATAATTCGGAAACGGGTGCCATCAGAAGGGCGCCGCTAAATTTCATTTTATTTGGCTTGTATTTTCTAAATTATAATAGGCACATTGCTTCAACAGTACCCTTTTCTTCTTTATTTTCTTCCCCCCTATTTTTCTTTCATTTCATTTCTTTTTATTTTATTTTATTGGTTAAGTTCATTATTCGCTGTACTGGTTTGCCATGCTACTGGCATATACAGTGTATATATACATATTTTGTTAACCGCAACATGTAGTGGTTTGTGCTTTTCTGCCGCCATTGATGTTTGCTTTGCTACTATTTTTTCTTATTTATTTTTAATTTTACCCCACTTGAATTTTTAGATTTTATATACACCGATCAGCCAAAACATTATGACCAGCGAGTTGTTATGCACATCGAAGCAAATTCAGGGTGAACTACGGCGCGTGCGCGGGTCGCGACACGGTATAAAAAAACACCCGATACCGAGCGCCGTTAATCAGTGTTACTCTTGTTCTTCAGGTGGGAAAGGCAGCGGACTTAAGCGAGTTGACAAAGGCCAAACTGTAATGGCCATACGACCATTATTGAAGAAACCATTTCCGGTCGGTCCACCAACCCTCACTGGAAACCCACGAACCGCCGCCGAGGTTGGACGATCACGGCTCATCGATGGTTGAGGTGAGCGATGGCTCTCCCGGAGGGTTCGTGGCAACAGAAGGGCGATTGTGGCGCAACTCGCCGGTAATTGGAATGCTGGTGACGGGAGTAATGTGTCACAACACAGTACGTCGAACCCTGCTGAAAATGGGATTGCGTAGCCGCATGCTGCCCCAAGTGCTGATGCTAACCACCGTTCACCGGTGAAAGCGCCTGCAATGGGCACGCGAGCATCGAAACTGGACCTTGAGTGATTGGAAGAAGGTAGTCTGGCCCGATGTATCACGTATCCTGTTGCACCAGGTGGACGGCTGGGTATTTGCATCGTTTACTTGGGGAAGTGATGGCACCTGGATACACCACCAGCTTTTATCAAACAAGCTGGTGGTTGTGGTGTCATGCTTTGGGCAATGTTCTGCTGGGATACCCTGGGTCCAGTCGTCCATGCGCTGGGCACTTTGACGTCTACCATCTACCTAAACACCATCAAATGGCCAGAGAAACGATACACAATACGATACTTACAAGATCCACACACTTTTAAATCTCTGGCCTTCCCAGTGAACTGGTACACCCACAACCAAAGCAACGCGGAGATGGGGGAAACCCCTGGTGCCATTTAACAGTAAACACACTCTACCTAAACATCATCGCTGACGAGGAACACCCTTTCATGGCAACGGTCTTCTCCTCTGGCGGTGCCGTCTTTCAGCAGGATAAAGCGCCATGCTACACCGCCCGGATTGTTCGAGACTGGTTCGCGGAACTGAGGAAGACTTCCAGGTACTGCCCTTGCCTCCAAATTCCCCAGATATCAGTCCCATCGAGCATCTGTGGTTTGTGTTGGAACAGCAACTCCGATCTGTGGCGTCTCAATCACGGACCTTACAGGAGTTAAAGGATCTCCTGGTTACGTGTTGGTACCAGATACCACAAGACATTTAGAAATCTTGTAGTGTCCATGCCTCGCCGGGTACGAGCTGTTTTGGCTGCACGTAGAGGACCAACATCTTATTAGGTAGGTGGCCATAATATTTTGGCTCATCGGTGTATATAATAGCAGTAAGTAAGGAGTGGAGAGCGATTGGAGTAAATATGAAGATAATAATAGGTATGGATCAGGGACACTGCTTATGCAAACGTGCTGTACAACCGTAATGTATAAATAGAGGTGTATAGGTTATACATTTTGGTTGTATGGTGCGTTTGCATAAAGCAGTGTCCAAGGCAACAAAAGCTAAACCTCACAATGCAAGGAAAACAAATTATGAGAGAGAGAAAAAATCAATGGGTGATGATGATAAAGTAAGAATTTACATTGTATTATATTAAAACTGCTTTTTTGTCCCTCTTCTGTTAACTATTTTATACTTTTTTTTTTATCGCCTCTTCTATCTATTAACTACCGATACTCTTTTTATCTTTCTTTCTTTCCTCACCCTTTATTATTATTATATATACATGTATTTTATTTATTATTATATATATATATTTTTTTTGTCACTAGTTTTCCCAACACATTTAAACATTCATGTAATCGAACCTCCCAAATCTAGCACCGCCCATTTCCGGCTTAGTTCTAGGATTCATTATTCATCATAGCAACGCTTTAGATGTGATTTTGGATGGAGATTTCACTTCATAACCTAAGTTATTACTGCGCTTCAACTATGACAAGATATTTGTTTCGTCATGGAATCGTTCAGTTGTTATATGTGAACATAATTCACGACTCATTGATAATGAGCAATTCAGAAAACACGTTAACATGTTTAGTGAATGTTTTTAGAAATTTTAGAATGTCTTTTTTAAATAACATCGACAATGAAACTTTCATCCAATTGTATTTGCCCATAATTTGCCCAGACTGGCAACCAATACACCATTTCTAGGGCTCAGTTCTACATAAATCTGGAAGTCACCCCATGGAAACAACAGATTGTGGCAGCAAACCTTCTTACACTTGCCAGACTAATCACAAGACGACTCGACACCCCTGACATCACTGATTTAATAAAAACTCCACGCCCTGCCGGAAGGAATCAAATGGACCCAAGGCTCCCACTCACAATCAGCTTGAACAACCTGAAAGGATTGAGACGCATGTTCCCAGGAAACACGGTAGATTTGATGAACAATCTAGCCATCGACCTGGATAGATTCTGCGAACAGCATTCATACAGACGTCAGAAACTAAAGAACACATATGCAAACATACACTTATGAGACGCCACCACAATGCATCCCGTTAAAGATAGGTGAAGCCATCACTGGTCCTCTCTTACTTAGAATGGACTACTCCAAAGACGCCTGGCTGCACTATTACGTTCAAGATTGAAGAATTGAAGAGATACCACGTGTAACAACCGGTGGAGGACTGCCTCATTTCATTATATTTTGTATATTTCCCTCATGCTTATGTAATTTATAACAATTTTGAGAAAATAATATCCCTTTAATTCTTTTAATTATGTAAAATAATAAACACTAAGTTCTGTACCTGTCGGGTTAAGCATACATGGGCCCCATGTAACCGCCAGGCACATGTCCCTGTCTTAACCTCTGTGTGTAATATCACCCCCCTAGCTTCTAGCTGTCCAGGGGGTGGCTCTTTGGCAGAGCAATAAACAGATTTAATAATAATAATAATAATAATTATGTTCCCTAAAAGATAAGTTAAGTGGCCCAGAGAATTTAGGGTTTTCAAAAACGTAAACGCAAGTCCTTAATTACGGAAAAGGTTTTACAGTATTGCCATCGAGACTCGATACAATCGCTTCGACTTCGGCGAAACGAGTGTGTGTCAAACTTTTCCTTTCCAAAATACACTGAGTGATCACTGAATTATGACCACCTACCTAATACTTCGTAGGTTCTCCTTTTTCCCTCAGTATAGCAGCTATCCGACGTGGCATTGATCCAACGCCGACCGGGCTAGCCGAGTGGGTAAAGTACCTGCCCGGCAACCCAAAGGTCGCGGGTTCGATTCCCGCCTCGGGCTTGGATCAAAGTACTGCAAAAACCTTGGGAGGTGCAATATGGCCACAGAAGCCGATGCGCCAACAACTACCAAAAAAAAAAAAAAAAAAAATTGATCCAACAAGATGTCGGGAGGTATGGCCAACCTAGCTTGTGTAATGCGGCCAGTAATGGAGGTGATTGATGTATCCACACGCCTGATATGACTTTCCATAATGTCCCACAAGTGCTCTATGGGATTGATATCGGGGGGGGGGGGAGAGTTCGGAGGCCAATCGATATGCTGGAAGTCAGAACTGTGTTCCTCAAACCATTCCTGCACAAGTGCCCGATGGCTCGGCGCATTGTCATCTTGGAAGACATCATCGCCATTCGGGAAAAAGTGTAACATAGTGGGGTGTACACAGCCAGCAAGCAGTTGACAATAGCGGAGATCACTGATACGTTGTTCCACATTTTTTTTTTTTAATGAAAATCCCAAACATGAAAGGTATCAAACCCTATAGTACTTAGTACCATGCATGGGTTGAAGGAGAAGTATGGGGGGGGGGATGCCGGAAACTGTGCTCTAGAGACTAAACATGCACTAGGGTTCCAAGTTCCTGCCAGTGAAACATGCCCCACACCATACAGTCGCCTTCACCGGCCTGCACTTTTGATGCCATGCCTGATGGATGAAGAGCCTCATGTTGTTGACGCCAAATACGTACACGACCATCCACAGTGTGGAGTAAATACCTGATTCATCTGACCAGCACACCTTCCAGCTTTCATGCTCTACACCTGGCGAGTATTTTACACCGATGAACCTTGGTTAGAAGAGGATGCCGTAGGGGTCGTCTGCTAGTATAGCCCTTGCGTGCAACGCATGGTCATGCTAGATATTGTTCCGGGTTGGCTCATGTTGTATTGGGTAGTCAACTCTCCAACAGTGCGCCTGTTTGCCTGTACGAGTCGTCGGACCCGGTGCTTACCTCTAACATCAACCTTTCACTGACCTTTGCAGTTTTGCCATCGTGTGTTGGTTGACCATTTTGACGCCAGCCCTGGTACATTTTAACTACGGCGGCTCTCGAATACCCCCATCAGTTCAGTCGTTTGAGAAATCGAGGCACCATCTCGTCGAGCTCCCACAATCTGTCCTTTATCAAAGTCCGATAAATCCTTCCTTTTACCCATCACGGTCAGAATTTTACTACCTACTGAACCACTGACACCTTATCTATGCTATGTATTCGACTAACTGTGCACTCTCGTACCTCACGTGGTAGACGAGTCGCATTCAGTTTTCATTGGGGTAGTCATAATTCAGTGATCACTCAGTGTATATTATACACAGCATATTTTGAAAGAAAAATTATTTATTTTTACTGTACTGTATTCTTTTTAAAGGTTTGATATTTCTGTTTTTCTAAAAAGCAAACAGTTAGCCTGGATATTTTTAAATTAATAAATGTTCACTGTATAGACTTATTTTTTCTCTTCCCCTCTCCTCTATTCTTGTCCTGTGTTTTGTGTGTGTGTGTTTTCTGGCGATGTGATAAATTGCCAGGGTGATATTTGGGTTAGGAGTAGAGGTTTTATTATTATTTTATTTTGTTCCTATTCACCCTGGTTTTCGTTATTATTATTACTGTATTTATTTATTTATTTATTATTATTATTTATTTATTTTCTTTTGTGTTTGCTGGCACTAGTTAAGTAACTAAGTGCGGGATTGTGGACCAGGATGATGTCTCTCCCCCCCTTTTTTTTTCGCCTTTTTTTTAAAAATTATTATTTTCTCCTCTGCACACAGGAGTAGGAGGCTTTGATTCCTGAATGCCTGTGCGGGGAGGAGTGATTTATTTTTTATTTATATACATATATAGTTATTATAGTAAAAGTATATGTATTATATAGATGCTGAACATTATCTAAACATAACAGTATACAGTGCGCCTTAATGCCAAAATAACTTATAAAGACTAAGATAGCCTGTGTAGGTCTACAATGCTACATCCTGGAAATAAACATACAATTAGTGATAATAATCATTATTGTATTATATATTATCACTAATTATATGTTTATTTCCAGGGTATGGCATTGTAGACCTACACAGGCTATCTTAGTCTTTATAAGTTATTTTGGCATTAAGGCCCACTTATGTTTATGTTATGTTTAGATACATGTTCAGTACCTATATAATACATATTATACTTTTTACTATAATAACTAGATTACAGACAGATGTAATGTTCAATCTACTATTGATGGCATTAATCTGATCTGGCACAACTTTTACCCCTATTTTATGTGTGTGTTTATATGTTTATATATATATATATATATATATATATAGTATGTATGTATGTATGTATGTATGTATGTTTTTATTTTATTTAATTTAATTATTTTTTATTTTATTTTATTTTTTTTTTTTTGGCGCCTGGGCAACTTGGGGGCGGGATTGCCGGCATCCCCTGGTCTAGCACTTTTACCAGAGCACAGAGTAGTAAGATGCATCACAAATTAAGTTGGCCACCCCTGATATACAGGAATTTTGCTAGCAGTTATAAGGGGGTGATTTTTCCTTTGTATAAGGCAATGGTCAGGCCACACCTTGAGTACTCTATACTAACCCCGGGGGCTCACATCTGGTGAGTATGGGCTTGGCACACCCAGGGTCCTGAACTGGATATCATCATTCTTCTCTTTCTTGGTGATTCCCTTCTACTTTTGACTCTCCCTCTCTCTCTGTCAGGGTTACTCGGGAACTTTTTTTTTTTTTTTTCCTGGTGCAGCATAAGCCTCAGGCTTCCTTGCATCATATGGATAATAATAATAATAATTACTCCCATCGCCACGAGTATGAGACCCTTGAACTAACGCGGCGATTAAAATGCATAGAGTACTAACGCGCATGCCCATTGCTAAAAAAAAAAAAAAAGCTGTTACTGTATTTGAAAAGATTAGTGTTCGTTGAGCACAGCAAGTTCATTTTTCATAGCGTTTTTGGTTACCGTTATAATTATTTGTGTTTTTTTATTTTTATTGTGTAATTGTTTGTGACATCATGAACAGGAAGAAGTCTTACTTATGTAAAAAATTTGGAGTGCTATTTTTTTTTATTGCACCGTTTTCCGAAGGAATATTTAAGGTAATTTATCATAATTGATAGAACCAGGAAATAACCTGTGTTTATATATATATATATATATATTAGAACCCGAAGCTCAAGTATATATATACTTTTATTTTCTTTCATATCATCATTACATTAAATTATAGTTATATATATATATATATATATATATATATATATATATATATATTACAGGACAGTTCATGTGATGATATTACTATTTCAAATTACAGAAGACTACCATGTAATTAAGATATCTTTCATGTGTAAAGTGTTTTCAGGTTCAACGGCATCAGGGGTTTGTCCCATCTCCCCGTTTGTAAATATGTAATGAGAAACTTCATAAATTAAAGAATTTGAATTATAAAGTGTCTGTCTTTTTTGTGTGTTGTGATGTCAATTGATATAAACAGTTGAGGGAATTGTTTTGTAATTTTTTTTTTTTTTTTTTGGCTGATCCTGCATAAGCTCATACACTTGCTTTCTTGCATCACATGCCACTACTACTATTAGTCAGTGACCAGATGTAGATTTATGGAGTTAAGGTCAAATAACTAATGATTTCAAATATAATGGCCAGACATAGGCTAAAATGCAGCCTAGAAGGAGATTAATATGTGACAGTACTTTGCCAGTTACAATAGACATTAATAAATAAAGAATTTTATATACACACTAGTGGGTTCAGGTGGATGATAATAAAAGGTTTCAGCACAGTGAGACAGGGGCACTGGTCTTACTGTAATGAAACCTGCTATTATTCATACTACATATTTTATATGTAGTATGAATTTTTACATAGAATTTTATATACATACTACTGGATTCACCTGAATCCAGTAGTATGTATATAAAATTCTTTATTTATTAATGTCTATTGTAACTGGCGCACATGAGTGGCATATTAATCTCCTTCTAGGCTGCATTTTAGTCAGTGCCTGTCCATTATGTTATTAAAACCATTCAAAATATTTTAAAATAATTATTGAATTTTAATGTATATATTATAATTTATTCATTTAAATATATATGTGAAAAAAGAAATAAACTAACATATGTATACTTTAGAAATGAATTTAATGTATTCTTATACATTAAATTCATTTCTAAGGAATAAAAAAAAGAGGGGAAAAAAAGTAGATTTGACCAAATGATGAAGAAAACGGCTTCATTTAATACTACTACACGGCTATCATAATCATTAAATAATGTTAGCCGTTATCTCTACCTATGTTAATATTTCCTTATTCTTCCGTCTTTTATAGCTTTTTTTTTTTTTTTTTTTTTGTATTGGAACAATAATTAATTATGAATATGTTATACTAATAATCGGTGATTCGATATATTGTCCATTGCAATAACAAAACTTTGTAGAAAATTCTCCACGAACTTTTCGCAGCGTTCCGGCCTGTTTCTAGGGGTTCAATACTGGCACCGCCACTTTCTATGCGTTTTAACATTATCGCTTATGAGTGTCCACTTCGTATCTTACTACTCTGTGTGCGAGAATTTTGCGCAGTCAGCACACAGTATAGTAGACCCGGGCCCAGCTCCACGTTCATAAGGACGGGCATCAAGTAGCAGTTATCCTAGGTGACGACTGGTGGCTGAGTGGCCTGTGTATAACATAAACTCCGTGATATTAGGTGGATTTGGACAAATGTCTAGGGGACTATAATAATGTACTGTATTCTGCAATATTTATTTTTCTTTGTATTATGCTACTGTGAACGCTGAGTTGCAGTAATGAACAGTAAATATTTTTAACGGCTATTTTCTGACTGTAATATGGCCACCTGAAAATTCCAAGGTCCAGCAAGGATCGGGTCTTAACAATGCCGAATCTGTGAGGTTCGCTGAAGAACTAATGAAAACTGCATCAATGTTTTATATGTAACAAAATGGGGAAAAAAAAGTTTATTTAGCTGTTTCTTCTGCATTCCGTGTTTTGAATCCAACAGGTTTTTCTGTAGTTTCAATATTTTGGCAGAAGTTAGGGAGGTTTATGTTTTAGCGACGTTTACATGTCGCAATATTTACATGTCGACATTTACTATATAAATGTGTACCAGTACTCTTATACACACAATTTTTTTTCTTCTATAATGTATCGTTTACAGAAGCAATACTGGTAGTTACGTTTGCTTTGGAATTGAAAATGTCTTTGAGGGGTGGAGCCCACACTCCACGCCCTCTTGTTTAGTTTTTGGCAGTATGCTTTACAGAGAATTGAGAGCTTGAATATCACAGCCACCTTATGAATTCCTCGTGCTTGTGTGTCTCCAACTTTTGTGTAATTTTGTTTGGGGTGGGTGGTTGGGGTTGCGTGAATCTCAGTTTGTAGCATAATGTCATCAGAGAAAAAGATTGTGGACTTGTCTCGCTTTCACAAATGGAACTACTGTAAGTAATGCTCTGGAGAGAACTATCTTGAACTCCAGCGATCTTTCTCGAAGTTACTTAACGATTAGTCGCAAGGAGAATAGTTCTGTCGGGTAACAGGTCTGTTATGAAACCATAATATGACGCTTTGTATGCAACTTCCAGGTCGACTTATGTAATGGCAAACTCTGCCTTGGCTTCTAGTGCTCTGAGATTGGCACTGCTTATAGATGTTTAATTCGTGATTGTGGGTCTTCCGTGAACGCCATAGTGAATCTGTTGGGGTTTCTGGGCGTGATAAGATTGGTTAATGGTCGAGAGTAGTGTCTTCATGAGTTTAGATGAGTGAGTGATTGGCCTGAATTGTTTAATGAGAGTGGAAGATTGATATTTAGGACAGTTTCACATCATATTTGTTCCAGAGAGGAGGAAAGTAGTGCTCTTTCAAGATTCGGCCAAATTGATAGTAATGGGTCAATAATGAATGTGCTGAGGCATTCTATCATGAAATGTGGCAGTAGATAAGGTTGTTCTGTTGCGGAGGCCGGTTATCTATTTATAGCCGTTATGAGCTGCATCTCTGGTGATGCGAATGGTGGCTAGCATAACATTTGGAATGTTGTTACAAGTAAATTGCTTAGATGAGTCGAGGCTGCAGGGTTCCAGAACCATGCAATGTGGTCCATCCACAGTTCAAGGTCCAGGGTTTTAGGAATTCCTGTAAATTCAGTATCGTAAAACAGTTTGGGGTTTTGCATTGATATGCATTTTAGGAGGCCTCCGTAGCCTAGTGGTCAGGAGCGGGAGTGCAGTAGCACATACTCCTTGAGTAGACTGGGGTTGAAGCCCCTGATTTCTAAATATGGTCGATCTGCCAACCTGCACTGGACCAGCGCGGCAGTATGGTCCATTTCCCTCAACATGAATTGTTGAGGAGGCCTCCATTCTGCAGTGGGTTGATAATGGCTGCAGTTTATGTATTTTAATTGCAAGCCGATTGCTGGTAGTGCTCTGGAGAAGACAATCCGATTTTGTGCAATGCTCGACTCTTTCCATGTCTTATACAATTTTTATTATTTTTATTTTTTGGAAGCTTTTATTTTATGCAGGTTCCCACTATGCTTTTGAACGGGAGTGATTCTGACAGTCTTTGTCACTCGATAACTTGCGATGGTTGGAATCAAACTGGTCCACCATTAATTCGAGATTGCACTTATTGATAGCTTCCCAGGGGATAGAGGATGCGGACCATTAAATATCTTACCGACCTTGAATGTCAGTCACTGATCATCCGAATCAGCTGGAACCTCTCCCTAATCACATGCTCTCATCTGCTTTTCACCTCTTTCTTCAGACTAAAAATAAAAACTGGACAGTAACAACTTAACAATAAGTAGTGGAGACCCAGCTGCCGCTTGTTACATGACTACACAGGAGCAAGAATTGAGTTTGACTGACAGTCGGAATATAGGAGAAATTAAGAGATAATGAGACAGGCATAAAACATTGCTACTGCTGCACACACACACACACACACACAAAATCCAAAACACAATTTATATTAGGTAGGTCGGTTATCCCAGTACCCAGGATGAGAATTAATGGTTAATTGTAACATCTGTCTGTATATGGACAGCCTTTCATAGGATTTGTGAGAATCTGCTGAGCTATTATTTTCGTAAATTTACAACTTTTCATAAACAAAGAAATAAATACTGTACTCTTGTTTTGGTTGATATTTTGTTCCAGTATAACCACTAAGGCAGTTAGTTTGAGTTTTAATTTTGCAAAACTCTACTTAAGATTTTTCTTTAAGGTACAGAAACTTGTCTCCAACAGAAACCTGAAGTTTGGGGTTCGTTGTGTTGTGAAATCGCATTTGTTTTATAATTCTCTTACAGTGTTATAAATATGCAAGTGTTGATAGCAACCGTACTTCCAAGTCGCTACGGTCACTAGGCAACCACTCTACGGTTATCGCACGTGTGTTCTTGCTTGAACTCAATCGATGCAGGAACCTAGTCGACCAATGATGAACGTTTCTACTCTAACCCGTAGCGAAGCTGTTGCGCTGTGGTGTAGGAAACAGCGCCATAGTCTCGTATTCTTTTCGTGTATTTTGTAGCCTTTTTGTATATTAGTTGTTTTTTTTTCCATGTGGTTTCGTGCTCTTGTGATGTGCATTAGATAACCACGATGCCAAAAGTAATTTTCAGTAAATTCTGTTATATGGTGGTGTACTTTCGCATTCGTTTCTAACACTTCTAGATAATCTTTTTCTCAAAACCTGATGTGTGTTTGTGAATATTGAACACCGCCCTGTTGATAATTTAAAGGATCGCAGCCATGGTATTTGAATATTAAGAGACCAAATATGCGTCGAACACGTCGCAATCAAATGTAAGTTTCGCTTTTATTTAAAAAAAAAAAAAAAAAAAAAACCAACCACCTTAACTATGCAGAAATTAGTTAACGGCACGAGCAGACAAATTACGAAGTGCTTGGTGATGGTTGATGCGCTGGCAAATGCATCGAATTGTGGGAGTGTTAAAGTGCGAGAATTCTACTTTCGTTTGATAACATGACAGAACGGGAAAAAGAAGAAACAACAACAAAATACACGAGACATTATAAATATTTTTATGTCGTACCTTATGAATTTCTCTGGCACGTAAGATTTAAATAAGAATATAAACGTGGTTATTTTGACTCCCCCCCTGTCCTACAAGTGATACTTTTCGTTGCTGCTAGAGTATTTATCGTAATGACTAATGAGTTTAATTAGATGTACTGAATATTTTGTTTTCAGATGGTTAGAATCTGGTGGAACATCCATTATGGCAAAATTATCAAAGAAGTTACTAATGGAGTTTCTTACATTTTTAGCGCCGATTACATCAGCCTATGCGAATGTTCATGCATATAGGATGCGCACATTTTAGAAACAAGTAAACAAATAAATGAACATGTTTATATATGAAAAATTATTTTATTTTCTGTTAAAAGCAATAAAGTTTAATTCTGACAAGCTACAACTTTCTGTAGGGACTTAACTACGATGTCGAGTTTGTTTATTTATTGGGAGCATTAGCAACTAAGGCCATATTGCTATATGTCATTCCCTGACCTTTCCGCATCCGGTTTTCACGGGTTCGAACCCCGGTATAATCAAGAAGCGTATGCTACGCACTGCTGCTCCTGCCCACTTGGCTACGGTGGCGGCACGATATCGAGTAAATGAACACAAACTTTAATGTTCTGCGAATAGATAAGTATCATTTTGGAAATATTTACAAAATGATAGGATATAGATTTTGATATATTTATTTCTTTTTATATTAAGAAACTTGCGAATTGTAAAAATATGCTTTTAATAGCAGCAATGAATGTAATTAAATTTTTAAATATCTGATATGAAAGTTTTAATACTGTCTATTGCTGCTATTAAAAGCTGGAATTTGATACCTCGCTGTTTTTCTGGGGGGATGGATGAATAGTCGCAAACAAGGGGACTTCCCAACCTTTGAAAGGGTTTGGCGAACCGTAGCCTAGTGGTCAGGTGCACAGATAGTACACGTTCCTTGAGTGATTGGGGTTCAAGCCCGTGACTGCTGAATACGGTGCTGTTTCTTGTATTCTGTGTATCTTGTAAACTCCTCTGACCGTTTGGTCGTCCCGGAGTATAAACAGAAAATTTATTTATTTACTAATAGCCCTTGTTACGCAGGGCCGATCTTAGGCCTAGGCAAACTAGGAATGTGCCTAGGTCTCATACTTTGAGGGGCCCCATAAATGGCAATGGACACAGCCAAAATCGGCCATATCCAGTAGTGTAACAATGAGCATGAGTGCTAGGTGTTCCAAATAAAATTTACTTTCAAATTGTAATGTAGCTTCTAGTGAAAATGTGCATGCCGCTGATATGTCAGAATTGTATATATTTCTTTAAAAAATATATGCAGCTTTATTTGCTTTGCATTTTTATATTGATTGTGTAATCCTAATTTTGCGAGGGCCCTTATGCCCTATTTTTTAAAAAAAAAATTAAAGTAGGGCCTCCGGAAAATATTACTAGGGACCAAATACTCTGAAGATAGGCCATGTTCATAATAAACATTTTTACAGGGGCCCCAAAAAACTTTTGCCTAGGGCCTGCATATCCTCAAGATGGGCCCTGCTTAGACGGAACCCTTGAACAAAGGCGATAGTTGGGGGTGTGCAAAAAATAAATAGCATATTCACTAATGCTGATCGAACAAACCTTACATTGTGTAGGTAGTCAGTATGGCTGCTGCTTCATGGATAGTAGTTAATTCTTGTTTTTTTTTTTTTTTTTTTATGTTTAAAAAAATTACATGAATAATGAATTTGTTCACATAAGTTATTGATTAATAAAAAAATATGCAAAATTAGTAATAATGATCTGTTACCTTTATATGTGATTATGCTCCAGCCCTGTTTTCCTGTGATATTTCTGACTTGAGATATTAAGTACAATAATCAATAGATTAGTCATAACAGCCCTGTGCAGTGGCCATTGTGCTCACCTGATTTCATACCCTTAGATTATTTTTTTGCGAGGTTGCATGAAATACATGGTTTATTCTACATATATTATCATGAAAGATGAACTGAGAAATTGCATTTCAGAAGCTACTGAAACCATTAAGAAATAATCCTGAAATGTAAGACATGTCAGGGAATTATAAATTCATTCAAGCTGGATATTACATTGAATATAATGGAGAAACAGCTGCATAGGAAGTCTATCTAGTACTGATTGGTAGTAGTTATTTTATGATAACTGAAAGTTAGCTGGAAGAGAAATTGTTGAAATTGGAAGTGAACAAAACAGCAAATTATATTCAAATAAAGTGAGCAAATTATATTCAAAGAAGTAGCAGTAGTTAAACCTTCTAATGATCTCATTATTAAACCATGATAATGAGATCATTCTTAGATTCTGGAGAAGTCCCTACAAATTGGAAGGAGCAAATGTGTCTTCTGTTCTCAAGGGCATTTCAAAGGGTGAAGTGGGAACTACAGGCTTTTGATCTCTGTGCCAGAGAAAATAATGGATGCAGTAGTTAAAGAAGTAATGCAAGATCATCTTCATTGGAATGGAGCCATAAGCAATCACAGCACCGATTTGTTAAAAAGAGAAGTTAATTTGTTAGAAGGTTCAAATTAATCATGCTTGATTAATTTGATTTGCTACTAAGGTCCTCACAAAGAACTAGATGCAAAGAACCCTTCCTTCTACTGTTTACGTATGTAAAGTAGTAGGATTTGGTGCTTTTCTTTGCATTCTTTGGAGTCTTGTGATCTGTTTTAGCTTGCCTAACCTCCTTTGACTTGATTGTAGACTAATTTATATATACTGTTTATATATGTAGGTATCTTTATCAGCAGATAATTTATATGCATCCCATACATTTTCTTTTTCTGCCACGAGTCTCATCAGTTCATCTTGCATCCATTTAAGTCTGTGCCTTGAACTGTATCTCTTAGTTAGTGTTTGTTGTTGTTTGTTATTTGGTTTTTAGGAGCATTAGCAACTAAGGCCATATTGCTCGGGATATGCGGTGGTCATTCCCTGACCTTTCCACATCCTCCGTATTTGGTGGTGACGGGCTCGAACCCCGGTCTAATCAAGAAGTGTGTGTGCTACGCACTGCTGCTCCTTCCCACGTGGCTACGGAGGCACCTTTAGTTAGTGTAAAAAGCCTCATAGCTTATATGGTAATGTCTCCTTAATGCTTCTCATTTAGAATTATCTGTTGGTAATTTCATCCTTTAGTTCCACTGCACAGAATATAAAAACTGTCGGGAACTGATATAGTCACATTTACAAAAGCAAAAGCCCTTTCCCTTAACCCTTGATGGTAGTTACATCTTTAAATAAATTTCCCATTAATATATTGTGATCACAGCCATCTAGTGGATCATTGCTATCTAGTGGATTATCTGCAGATTCTTAATGTATGAAGTGTCACTGCTGATAATCACATTTTTTCCCTTATTACTTTCCCTTGTTGTTTCTCTAACATGCTGATATAGAAAACACTCATCTATTAAATCCATTAAAGGCTTGCTACTGTGTGAGTGATCGATCTGCAAAGTCCATTCAAATATCTGGAAAGTTAGGCCTGCATTATAAGATGTTCTGATTTAATGCCCACTCTATATGTCTGTACAGTTGGTCATTACAGTCATTAGGTCTGTAACACACTCCTACCCTTATTTTTGCTTTCCCACTGCTTATATTACACCAGACTGACACAACGTTGCACTGGCGATCCATATCAAATGAATGCACTTCCTTAGATTTTATATGCTTAACTGAGCATAGCACCCTCCTGTCCTTTCTGTACACATTGTACTTCCCATATTCAAATTCTGCATCCATTATGTCTGAATGATACTACATCTTCGATATCCCTATAATGCCCACAATTTTTGACATAACCTGTAATTAATTCAAATTTATTTACTATACTCCTAGCATCTCCTCCTCCCAGGCTAGCCGTTTTCTGGCTCACCTAACACACTGCTCAACAGTCTCAGGAAATATTCTACACAATTTCTATTAAAGACATAGAATGTCTTAAATAGAATACTAAATACATATAATCTATTTCTATGTATCCAATCCCTATAGAAACAAGTCTCTCCTGTTCAAACCATGCTAAGAAATATTCTACCCCATGATCCTTGCACACACACACTCTCTCCAGTCCCAAATTGATTAACAAAGTTCTCATCTTGTATTCCCTCTCATTGTGTTTAGGTAGTATAGGAGACACCATTGGTTTCAGCTCTAACTCCTGACATTTTCTCAGCATTGCTCTGTACTTGTAAATTAAATCCTCAGATCTTCTGCTCTTAATATCATTAGTGCCAAAGTGTATAAAAGTATCACCTTTAGTACCTCTGGAAGATGATAGCTGTCCTATACTGTCATCTGCTTTAGCCCTTGCAGAAATAGTAGTAGTAGTAATGGAGGTATGTGATGCAGCAAGAAAGTAAGTGTTATGAGCTCATAGCATCAGCCAAAAAAAAAAAAAAAAAGTTTCACACATCTCTTCCCTCAAAAAGTTTGACCAGTTCCTCCTTGAATTTATTTAAGCTATCAACTTCTACAATGATAGATGGAAGTTTGTTCCAGCAATTAACCACCTGCTGGCTAAAGGCAAATTTCTGCACATCTCTTCTACAACTGTCTTTCCTCAATTTGAATTTATGCCCCCTCGGGTTCGTAATCTGAGCAAGCTGAAAAATCCCATCAACATTGAGCTTGCTCAAACCATTCAAGGCCTTATTTACCTCACAGGTGCCTAGTGTCTAGCTGCTGCAATTTGCAGAACTTAAGCCTTTCTTGGTAAGAGGACCCCTTTGTTCTCCTCACCAATCTTGTTGCCCTTCTCTGTACATGCTCAAGCAACTCAACATCCTTCATAAAATGAGTCTTCCAGACCTGTACTCAAGGCGTGGCCTGATCATTGCCTTATACAAAGGGATAATTACCTCCTTTTCCCTACTAGTAAAATTCCTGTATATTATTAACAATATCCCGTGACCAGCTCTGACAACTTGTCTGCATTGCTCAGAAAACTTCATATCTGACTGCACAATTACCCCCAGATATTTTTCATTTTCTACCAACACACACAGTTGATACTTTTCTGTGGGATTACTTCTACCCATTTGCAGCACTTTGCATTTGTTAATGTTAAATACCCTAGTCCTGTTCCATCTCTTTGCACAGTATATTTCCCTGACAATTGAGTCACAAACTTTAGCTACTAAGAATAAGTATTGTTGGTGACTGCAGAGATTCTTGGTCCCACTCTTGTAGATTAATGATCCTGCAAAAGATTGTCATTGTGTTTTTCTGATGCCAGAACATTGGTTCAAGCATTGAGCAGGGTGGCTGAGGTCTTAATGGATCACTCTCTTTTTATCTTTTGAGGGTATCAACTCAAAGTATGCACTTAACACATTTTCTCGCATCTAAATGTGAGATAACTCGTTCCGTGTGCCTTAATTTTTGGAATATTGAAAAAATCAACATTCTGTTATCCCCAGCATTCCAGAAATTTGTACGAAATGGTTAAAAATTAAAAGTTTAGAATTCATTTCTAGAAGTGAACACTTTTGTGCTGAGCTGTAAATCAGAACAAATCTTCAGAATTTTATAAAAAAAAAATTATTCATGGGAATAAATTAACATAAACATAGTAGCAGTATCAAAAAGTGCAACTGTAAGTCAGGCTTTTTCTGCACCAGCAAAAAAAAAAAAAAAAAAAAAGATAAGAAAATATAAATTATGCACCTTCCCTCCCTATGTTGGAACTATCTAGTTGACATTAATTTCTTTAAACTTCCAGCCTCAACTACTTATGGAGGCAATTTGTTCTAGTAGGCAACAACTTGCTGGCTAAAAGAGCACTTCCTACAATCTATGTTAAGCCTTATAAACCTCAGTCAGGTCCCTTCTATAGTGCTAAGTTGCCAAGTTCTGTAGCCCACATAACCAGTCTTTCTTCATCTGGTTACCCATTTTCCAATCTCACCATGCAAATTGCCCGTCTTTGGACCCTTTCAAGAAGCTCAATCACCTTTTTTAGATGAAGTCTCTATCCTTGGTAATAATTGATAAATATTTATCAATTATTATCCTACTCCATAGGGTAATAATTGATAAATCATCGATATGACACCATGTTTTTCCTGGCGGCCTGTTTACACTGCTCAGAAAACTTCACTTATGCTTGTATCGTAACTCCCAGATCTCTCTCTTTACAGTTTTTAACTCAGCACCACCAAATGTGTAATTTATTTTGGAGTTGCTGTTCCCCAAGTGTAAGTTTGCATTTTGCATCTTGAATACTGTTCAAGTCGTCCTGAAGGAGTGCTGCTTGACACTGGCCATTAACAATTATCCCAGTCTTTGTCTGCTATGTCTTCTGCAAATTTTGCAGATGACATAGCAAAAGCAACACCCATGTTGTTTCTGTGTGGTGTGTTTGTTGTCCTCCTAATTTCCAGAGAAATTTGGTCACTGACATCACTTGGTCTTACTGCCCCCACTGATTTTTATCTGTGGGTTGCAATAAAAAGTGCAATCTATCAAGACAGTTCTGATGCCAGGCATTACTGCAAAGTGTTCAGTGTGTCAATACTGAGTAGTTGTTAATTTCCTGTGCCTTTTGTTTACAGCATTTGTTGGTTGACCATTTAAGAATGGCCGCTTGTATGTGTTAGTCCTTGGGTACATTTTGAACTCAGCTATACTTTGCAACACATCACTCGTAGTGCTGTTTTACGTATATATGTTTAAAGGCAGATAACATGTTAACCTCCTCATGTTCTTTGCAGTGAATGCACAAAAGGGCATTGTCTATGGCTGTATGATGTCCTGCTAGAGTAGCTTTCCATAAAGAGCACAGATAACACACTTAACATGTTGCAAAGCATATCTAAGTTCAAAATGCACCCAAGCACTGAGCAGTAACACATACAGATGGCCATTCTTCAGTAGGCAATCAACAAATACCATATATTCTGATATGTAGAGACTGCCTTGGGAAATTCTCCCCTGTACCAAAGCATTCCTGGTACTTCGAGCTCTTCGCTTTTCTGCTCTAGTCTGAGGCATGATATTTGGCAAAATTTAATTTAAAAAACAATAAACAATATTAAGAGATTGAAAAGAATAATGCTATGCTAATTACACTTATTTAATGACTGTAGAAACTGTGTTCTTTCAGATTACACTGTGTACTATTTAATAAAATCACCTTATTAAAAGGTTTGTTTTGCTATAAATTATGGTTTATAGACCTCTTGTTACTGATTACACTGCTACAAAACTACATAAAAACCTACAGATAACTCCTATATCAGTACTATGATAGTGGTGGCAGAATTTGAACATTCTTATCAATACAACACAATGATGGCAAAATTCGTTCTTATGTTTGAATTATTAGTATTATTTTTGTGTAACATTTATATACCTAAAAATGTGTATGTGCACAATTTTGAAATTCACATGCAGAAAAATAGCGGAGATTAATATTTTCATGTTTATATTTTGTGTTTATAATATGTATATATATTTTCTTATCTTTTCAGCAAAACTAAATCTGTTTCATTGAAAATAATTAAATAACGTTTCATTTATTTTTTAGATGCTGATGCAGAAGAGGTCACATGTTCATTGTGACTGCATACATTTTGAATTAGCATTAATTCATTTGAATTAATAGAGGCATTTGAATTAATAGAGGCATATGATGCCACAAAGCAAGCTCATGCAGCATCAGCCAAACCCCCCCCCCCCCACCCCCTTCCTTTCACTTCAAAAGTTTGTCCAGCTCTTCCCTGAATTTATTTAAGCTATCAACTTCCACAATAACAGATGGAAGTTTGTTCCAGCAATCAACTACCTGCTGATTGCTGGAACAAACGTCTGCTGGCTAAAATCAGATTTCCGCACATTTATTCTACAACTGTCTTTCCTCAATTTGAATTAATGCCCCCTCAGGTTCGTAATCTGAGCAAGAGAAAGAATCTCATCAGCATTGAGCCTACTCAAACCATTCAAGGCCTAATATACCTTAATCAGAACACCTTGCAAGTGCCTAGTCTCCAGATGCTGCAATTTTTGGATTTTAAGCCTTTCTTGGTAAGAGCACCCCGTTGTTCCCCCTCACCAATCTTGTTGCCCTTCTCTGTACTAGTTCTATCAATTCTACATCCTTCTTAAAATGAGGCCTCCAGACCTGTATGCAGTAATCAAGTTGTGGCCTGAATATTGCCTTATACAAAGGGATAATCACCTCCTTATCCTTGCTTGCAATATTCCTGTATATCATTGACATGACCCATAATCTGCTCAATCTGATTGCACAGTTACCACCAGGTCTTTTTCATTCTCCACTACCCTGAGTGTAGTACCCCACAGTTGGTACATTTCTCTGGAGTTGCTGCTACCTATAGCAGTACTTTGAATTTGTCAGTGTTAAACATCAGTTGGTACTTCTCAGCCCATCTGTCCAACTTTTCTAGATCCTGTTGCAGCAGATACTGTCATTAACAACCCTGCCAATTTTTGTGTTATCTGCAAACTTCGATGTTAAGCTTGATATACCTTCATCAATATCATTGATAAATATTCAAAAGAACAAACTCTGGGCCCAACACAGAACTCTTGGGGACTCCACTAATGACTTTGTTCCATGAAGAGCAGTATTCATTTATTACCACTCTCTTTCTTCTCTCACTTAATCATCTTTTTATCCATTCAATTATTAATGGCAAAAATTCCCAAATTCCAAAAATTGACCCCCCCCCATAGTTCTATCTCGAGTGTTGATACTCCCAATACCATGAGCCTTTTGCTTTGTTGCTCTGCTGTGAAGCATGATTTCTGTTCAGATTTCATATAACTAAAAATGTACACTAAACTTGTATACCTAATACAATAAAATCACTACGCATGCACCAGTTATGCTATGAAGTTTACGTTATTGAATACAGGTAGCCCTCTATTTACGCAGGGGTAGGCTCCTGGGGGGACAAGTGCAAATGGAATCAGCACAAATGGAATCCTTTATATCACAGAGTCAATGGGAAATCACAGGGTTAGGTTCCGGGCACCAAAAATTTTACCTACCACTTTGCGTCGATTGTTTTATTTTATAGCATTCTTCATAATTGTGGTAATAGTCGACGGAGGCATATTCATCGCCCTACATTAGGCCAGCTTTCACCAGCTTCCATCTTCCGAATAACCTCTAGCTTATTTTCCAATGTGATTGAGCGACGTGCCCTTTTCACACTTTCATCTGTACTAGGATTCATCGAACTTCTTTTACCAGACATGATTTTATAGCGTCTCTTTATTCTATTAAATTAAAAACTTTTAACACGATTGGCAAAAACTGC
The DNA here is from genome assembly GCF_048544385.1 of Mastigoproctus giganteus. Taxonomy (NCBI): domain Eukaryota; kingdom Metazoa; phylum Arthropoda; class Arachnida; order Uropygi; family Thelyphonidae; genus Mastigoproctus; species Mastigoproctus giganteus. The sequence continues at coordinate 208,425,495 of NC_143580.1, forward strand.
ACACGACTATCACCACTGTCTTTCTGTACATTAAAATAATTTTCCTCCTAGTGATATTTATTCAGCCAATGGGAGAAAAGGAATGTGGGTTATGTAGTAATGTGTAACAAATACTAAAATATGTAACAGAAGCTTGTTTTACTGTGTTGGTAAAACAAGCTTCTGTTTTAGGGTGGTTATGCTAGATAAACTTCATGCATGCGCTTTGTTTATCTAGCATGACCACGCGGTACCATTCTTGATTTCCATGTGTAATGTATTTATGTATTCATAGTTAGGAAGAGAGACACACAGTGTCGAAAGCTTCTGTAAGTATTTGATTTTATTTTATCAAAAGAAGCAAGTGCTTCGAGCAGTGGGCGAAGTCCCCCTAGTTAATTATTATTTAATTTACTAATAGCACAATTAATAAAAAATGTTAGTGCAATAAATTTCCAACATGTGTAAATGGTGTAAACAACAGCCAACTGAGTGCTTCACCGCATGGTCCTTTACCACCGACATCCACCAGTGGCTACTTTGAGGACGGTGAAGCTTTCTCATCTGTGATTGGCTGTAATATGGATGGGCTAATTGCTGATTGGCTCAGATTGTCCTTGATCACGTGAACAGTGCACGATATATAGTACAGTACGATGCTGTTATACTTTGAATTTATAAAAAAAATTGTAAAAAATAAAATAAATAAAATTGCAAAAAAATAATAAAAAATTTAAAAAAGTGCAAACAAATAATTAAAAAATTGCAAAAATAAATAAATAAAAGTAAAACTGGCCTTGTGGTTAGTGACTGGAGATATTGCGAATCAGAACAAATCGTACCGGCACAAAATGAGGGGGGTGCCTCCGTAGCCAGGTGGGCAGGAGCAGCAGTGCGTAGCACACGCTTCTTGATTAGACCAGGGTTCGAGCCCGTGATGACCGAATACGGAGGATGCAATAAGGTCAGGGAATGACCACCGCATATTCCCGGAGCAATATGGCCTTAGTTGCTAATGCTCCTAAAAAAAAAAAAAAAAAAAACAAACAACAAAATGAGGGCTACCTGTATATATATTGTAATATTGAGCTTATGATATATCTATTTTGTATTTCCTAACAAGTTTACATTATATTTAGATCATAAGTATAGCGTAGCTTAATTTTCAGCACTCATCTCATAGTAATCTGCTTGGTTTGATGAAACATAACAGGTACATAGTAGTTATAAAATTATAGAATATCATTTTCAGATATAGTCACGGAAGTTATACGTTTGTGTGCCTGTTTTTGTATATCCTGAACCAAGAAAATCTCATTAGAGGTAAAATAATTTTAATGAGGAATATGAATAGATTAGCATAAGCGGACTGTTTAAAGGAAACAGTAGGTCTCATGAAGAGGCGTGAAACGTGAATCGTGGTCAGCGTGAAGAGGAAAAGACCAAACCCTCCAGCATATGACAGCACAACAAAACAAATGGCCCTCAGTCCCCAGCGGCTTTCACTCCCCCTCTTATGGCAGCGAGAGGATCAGAGTGGAAGCAGAGGGAGCTAAGAATCTCTGGGTACGACCAGTCTGCTATGCATGGAAACTGAACTTGGCCTAATTCCTTTTCCAGCTCTAATATCCTGTCTTCACTCGTCGGTGAAGACAGGATACTAGAGCTGGAAAAGGAATTAGAAAATGTGAATTGAAATATCATCGGTTTGGCTGAAACAAGAAGAAGAAATGAATCACGTATAAGTTTATCAAGTGGAAATCTGCTGTACACCAATGGAAACAGTGAAAGGTGTGAAGGTGGAGTTGGGTTTCTGTTCCATAAAGATTTAAAAAACAACATTTTGGAATTCAAAAGTACATCACCAAGGGTGTCAAGACTAATACTGAAGATTTCTAAGAGGTACATCGAGCCATAATGATGAAGAGGTTGTAGAAATGTACACTGAAATTGAGAGTCTTCTAGATGAGCAGAAAACCCACTACACTATTATTATGGGGGACTTCAATGCTAAGGTTGGAAAAAGACAAAACAGTGCAGAAAGGGGAACTATAGGAAATTTTGGAATTGGTGAAAGAAATGAAAGAGGCAAAAGACTTGTGGAATTTGCAGAATCTTAAGGATTGTCAGTAACGAACTCTTTTTTTCAAGAAAAGGGTGAACAGAAAGTGGACATGGAAGAGTCCAAATGGATTAACAACTAATGAAATCAACTTTATCCTCACTAACAGAAGATATGTTGTGAATGATGTTACCATCCTGAATAAGGTAAATGTTGGAAGTGATCACAGAATGGTAAGATGTACACTTGATATAGATGTAGGAAAGGAAAAAAACTGACTCGAGTAAATAATACAAAGGTCTTTGAGATAACAGAAGAGGAGAAAAAGCAGTATTTACTGGAACTTAAGAACAAGTTTGAGCTTCTGCAGTCTGCTCAGGACCATGATATCGATGAGAAATATTACAAATTTCTAAAGTGATAAAGCCCAAGAAACCTATAGGGAAAAAGAAATCCAAGGAAGAAAAAATTATTCAAGGAACACTTGTTATGATGAACCGAAGGTGAAAAATGAAGAGCAAGATAAACACTGACAAGGAGAAAATTGAGTATACTGAGTTATGCAAAGCTTTTAGAAAGAGACTCAGAGAGGACATAAGAAAATTTAACACAAGAAAAGTAGAACAAAGCATTAAGAGAAAACAAAATATTTAAATCAGCAGCCATGAGCAGTAATACAGAAAGACAAATGATATGGAAACTGAAGAATGGCAATGGTGTACTTATTACAGCAGAGAAGGCTTAATTCAAATAGCAGAAGACTACTATAGAGAATTATACAAGGAGCAAGGGAATGATGCCAGCAGTGGGGAAGATGATTGCAAATTAGCAACACATACGACATACCCGATATTCTTCCTGATGAGGTAGAACATGCGTTGAAGAAAATGAAGAATCAGAAAGCCTCGGGGGAAGATGAAGTTACTGTAGAGTTGTTAAAATTGGGAGGAAGAGACATAACACAAAAACTGATTCGATTGATTCTGATCAAGTATTCTTTCTAACAGATTATAAAGAATACTTGATCAGAATCAATCGAAAGAGCAAGCTGACTTTAGGACAGGATTCTCAACAATGGATCACCTTCACGTAATATCACAGCTAATGGAGAAAGCAAATGAATATAAAACACCATTATGCCTGGCATTTGTGGATTATGAAAAGGCATTTGACTCCATACAGCATAAGGCAATGTTTCGGGCACTGGAAAGACAAGTCATAGATACCCCACATATAATTTTGAAGAAAATATATGAGAATGCTACATCCTTTATTAGACTAGATAAAAACAGTAGGAAATTTAAAATCGAGAAAGGAGTTCGACAAAGAGACAATATCTCTGAAGCTGTTTACTGCTGCCCTTGAGGAAGCTTTCAGAAGATTAGACTGGTCGCAGAAAGGAGTCAATGTGAACGGAGAGTACCTAAACCATTTACGATTTGCAGATGACATTGTGGTCATAAGCCACGATCCCAAAGAATTAGAGGAAAATCTTAATCAGTTGTGCACAGTTAGTAAGGATTTTGGACTAAAGATGAATATAGCTAAAACAAAAGTAATGATGAACAAGTATGCCACAGAAAGGGAAATAATGAATGAAGGAGCAGTAATTGAAAAGGTGGAGTCATATACTTATCTGGGACAAGTTATTAGCTGTAATAATGATAAATGGCTGGAAATCAAGAGAAGTATAAATTTTGGATGGATAGCATTCAGGAAATATAGTCAATACTGAAGAGCAATATCCCAGTTTGTCTGAAACGTAAAATAACGAACCCATGTATACTTCTCACCATGACCTATGGAAGTGAAACTTGGGCACTCACCAAAGAATGGAAGAGAAGCTGAGAACTACACAGCGAAGAATATAACGAATTATATTGGGAATCAGACTGTTAAATAAGAAGAGAAACACATGGATTAGGCAGGAAACTCAAGTAAAGGACATTCTTATCAAAACTAAAGAACTAAAATGGTCCTTGGCACGAAACATAGCTCGAAGACATGATGACAGATGTACTAAGAAAATAACAGAATGGTACCCAAGAGGAGCTAGAAGAAAACCTGGAAGACAACAAAGGAGATGGATAGATGAAATTGATGAGTTTGTGGGTAGTAAATGGATGTCCAGTGCTCAAAACAGAAGGAACTGGAAAGTTGCTGGAAAAGCCTTCATCGTGCAGTGGATTGAAAATGGCTGATGATGATGATAACGACGACGACGTGAGCTCTAAAATGTCGTTAACATTTAAATCAGTACGTTTTGTCAAAGTGTCGTCTTTAGTTAATGGTTCTTTAAGAGCTAGTTTTCGATATGCACGTTTGTATACAGGGAGACAACGTCGAAAGATGCAAGAATATCATTTTTAGATATGGTCACGGAAGTTATACGTTCCTGTGCTGTTTAGTGTTGTATATCCTGAACCAAGAAAATCTCATTAGAGGTGAAATAATTTTAACGAGGAATATGAATAGATTAGCATAAGCGGACTGTTTAAAGGAAACAGTAGGTCTCAAAGGGTAATCTTGTTTATGGAGTTTAACTATTCCAAAAATATGTGGAAGTATATTACTGCGAATACCTATCTTTTGGAGGGTGAGTTTCCTTAAGATCCCATCAAGTTTATTTTTAAGTTTGTTAATATTAAACATGCTGTAAACTTTGTATGTCATTGAGTCTGACAGACTCAATGACATACAAAGACATTTTTTCTATATAGGTATTTTTGTCCATGATTGTGATAGTGTTGCCTTTATCTATCTGCCTTTTGTATTATAATGTTGGGATTTTTCATGAAGTCTCGTATGTGGGTGAATTGTTGTTGATGAATATTAAGTTTGCTAGTTAATTGGGTGTTAAAAACAGCATTGGTTTCATGTATGATGCTATATTTATCCAGGTGGTTATCAAGCTGAGTTTGTACTTCAATCATGGCACCTTTAACTGGATAGTGATTGCTGTTAATGGCAAAATTAAATCCATATCCTAAACTAGAAAGTTCATTAGGAGAAAACGTTTGCGTAGAAATGTTAACAACCGAGTTGTTTGCGATATTTTTGTATTTTTTTGTAAGTATATCCCGTTTCTTGGTGTGTTTTTGTGTAATGTAACTTAAAGTTGCCTGAATTCAATTGTTCTGGTCCACGTAATTGTACCAAGTCGTGGGGATTAGTTCCCTTTTAAGTCTGAACTAAAGGTATGTATTTGATCTAAAAGGAGAAATTTGTCTCTGTATCTTTTTCGGAATTTGGTTTTTATTATGACAATAGAGGCTTGGTGTATAATAAAAGGGTATTTCTTAATAGTATTTTTGATACAGATATGAGCGAATTTGGGGATTATATCATGTGTGAGACATTTCTTTAAAAATGAGATATGGAGTTTATTGGAAAAGTATTTAACTAATAGTCTAATAAAATGGAGTTTCCTATTGTACAAATCTGAATGCATTTGAGAAAATGTGGAAAAGATAGACATAGATAGATAGATATGAAACTCCATTTTACTAGACTATTAGTTAAATACTTTTCCAATAAACTCCATATCTCATTTTTAAAGAAATGTCTCACACACGATATAATCCCCAAATTTGCCCACTGCATACAGAGTTTACAACACGTTTAATATTAACAAACTTAAAAATAAACTTGATGGGATCTTAAGGAAACTCAGAGCTAATAAACAATTTAATTTACACACCCTCCAACAGATAGGTATTCACAGTAATATATTTCCACATATTTTTGGAATAGAGCTCGGAGGTGGTAGATGACTTTCATCAACCGGTGAAATACCACCACTTTGCTTATTGGAGGCTTGAAGTGGTGAAACCCATGTTTAGTCTCTAGAGCAAAGTTTCCGGCATTCCCCTCCCCCCATACTTCTCCTTCAACCCATGCACGGTACTAAGTACTATAGGTTTTGATACCTTTCGTGTTTGGGGTTTTCATAAAAAAAAAAAAAAAAAAAGTTAAACTCCATAAACAAGATTACCCTTTGAGACCTAATGTTTCCTTTAAACAGTCCATTTATGCTAGCTAATCTATCCATATTCCTCGTTAAAATTATTTCACCTCTAATGAGATTTTCTCGGTTTAGGGTATACAACACTAAGCAGGCACACGAACATATAACTTCTGTGACTGTATCTGAAAATGACATTCTGACTTTGTCTCCTATAGGGAGACGTTTGTATATAGTACAAACGTGCACATCGAAACCACGTTATTAGCTCTTAAAGAACCATTAACTAAAGACGGCACTTTGACAAAACATACTGATTTAAATGTTAACGAAATTTTAGAGCTCACTCACGTCACTGTTACTTAATGCCAAGCAATTTAGATTTCAAAATAATATATATGAACAAATTTTTGGCCTTCCTATGGGCCTCGGTATTTCAGCCCCCTTTATCCGAAATCTACCTCGCTTCTATTGAAGAAAAAGTACTTCAACCTTTTCCTCTTGGTATCAAATTGTACATGAGATACGCAGACAACGTCCTTTTATTAGGTAATAAAACTGCTGACACTTTATTTTAATACATTAATACAATGTAATGAGAGACTGAAATTTATCCTCGAAGTAGAAACCGATAATAAAATTAATTTTCTAAATCTCGCTATATATAAAATCGGTACAATCTTAGGCACCAAAATATACAGGAAGGACACACATACAGGGAAGTTCTTACATTACTACTCACACCATCCTCTATACATTCAAAAAAGTAGTTCTTTATAATCAGATATATAATGCTATTAAATATAGTCACACACAAGCAGATCTATCCACAGAATTGCAATACCTCACTAAAACATTTATCAATAGGAAATATCCAATAGGAAGTAGCTTGTGCTACTGCACTCCTGCTGCTGATCACTTGGCTATGGTGGCCTCAGTCGTACATTATATACTACACGATAAAGTTAAATTATTAAAACTTATGAATTGCTTTAAATTAAAGTTTATAAGCCTTTTCTAATACAGATTACAGTGCTATGTAGAAATGTATTAATAGTCCTGACAACATTAATAACCATTTGAATAAGGATACCCAGACTCCTTATCATCCTTCTGTACCATCAACAATATGCTAGACGGCTTTGACACATTATTAAGAATACAGATATCAAGTTAGTATTTACATCTTATAATAAATTAGGTTCTAAATTTAATTCATACAGAGGATTATAATAACATTATATACAGTGGATTCCAGTTATTTTGGCCACCGGTTAATCGGGGCAGCCGTTTATTTGGGGCAAATCTTAAAAAACAGAAATCAATCGAGAAAATAGCCAAGGTTTACCTTGTTTAATTGGGGCAGGAGATGGTAGCACTGGAGATTACCCTACGATTGTCTCTGACGATACCACGTGGTTTGGTCGAAATTCTGGAGGTCACAACCATAAAACAGTAAAAACTGTTTATTGGGCTTTTCTGTTAGTGAAATCTATCATAAATAGACAGTAAACTCGATCTTACTGAATTTTGGATAATACCGACATTTGGAATTCTGTGGGTTATTATGGAGAAATGTGTTTACACTTCCATGAAATCTTCAATAATATAAAAAAATTTATTTTCAGATCTTCTATTCATTCCTGTTTTTAAAGCTTTGTAACTCGTTACTCCGTTCTCACTTGCGCGTATCGTATTACTTGCAATTTGTGTGTGCCGTGTTCTTTGTTATTGATTGCTTATCTTTTTACTGTTTTAAATTTTAACCCCCACCCACAAATGTCAGTGAACAGAAATGTCAACTAGTTCGTATGTACATATTACAGTACGTATTAATTATTCTGGTTATCACGTATATTCTTCCGATTTTCACGTATCATTTAATTTTTTAATTGGTAAAGTAATAAAGGGTAAATTTGTGCTTAATATATCTTTGCTTTTATAGCCTGTGGATAATATTCCTCCTATTTTCGCTAATTAGAATCGCTGTTTAATAGAATTAAAATTCAATTCACAAACGTGATCACAATGACTGGCGCTTACTGCACATCGTATAGTGAAGGGTACTTTACTATGTTGAGTTTGTCGTAACATAATTTGATTGTACAGTGAACCAATTGTAAAGGGGGGGTACATTGTATTTTTAACTATTTACGTGAAACTTCGGATAATTGGAGCAGCCGCTTAATCAGGCCAAAATGCACTAGTCTCGATGTGTCCCAAATAACCAGAATGGACTGTATTTGATTAGATGTCAGTCAGATTGTCAAGCATGTTACATTGGTAGTACAATAGCTAAATTTGGGACTTCAAAAATTTCTAACACACGTGTGCCTACTACCACTTTAATAGCTTCAGTATAATTTATTGAGTACAGAATTAATACAACATGTTCAATTTTGTAATCATATCCCAGCATTGATTCAGCTCTTACAGTAGTTAAACTGAATTTTAGTTATAAAATTCTTCAACACGAGGCTCTTGTTATTGAGTGGTTTAAGCGCCACACATCGTCCTACATATTAAACATGAAAGTTCCAATCAACTTCTCCCCTATTTGGAATTTAGCCTGTATAAAGTTTTCACGTGCACTGAAATGCATTTCGGGAACTTAACCAGTATATAACATACTTTGCGTGTTTGTCTCTTTCCACTAAAGCTAACTGAGGACAGTTTCGAAAGTTGCTCATGCGCGGCTGTTAGCTTTTATCTTGTTTTAATTTTTAATATATGAATTTAATGAGACAACTATAGAATGGAATGTGCCTTTTTCTTTTCTTATTCAAATTTTAACATGTTTTAAAGCTCATTATTTTTTTATTTTTTTAAATTCATAATTATACTAAGTTATGAATAGCTACTAATCGGAATTTAAAAGTTTTATAACTACTATGTACCTGTTATAAGTTTCATCAAACCAAGTGGATTACTATGAGGTGAGTGCTGAAAATTAAGCTACGCTAGACTTATGATCTAGTTGTTACCTCACAGCACATAAGGAATCCTTAATATATCATCAGTCAGTTTACTTTATATGTATTTTACATTGCCTGTGAAGTTTAAGTTATATGTATTATGATATACTGTTACATTTTGAAGTTCTTTGTTGTTATAATAGATAATAAATTTGTGATACTATATTTACGCCGATTTACCGATACAAAAAGTCTTATGAATATTAATGTTGTATGTTACATGAAGGTAATCTACAGTCATTATCTATCGACTGCAGAATGAAAAATGAAAAATTTATCTATGAAAAATTCATGCTGAGGGAAATTGACCATAATCTGCCATGCTGGTCTAGTGCAGGTTGGCAGATTGACTGTATTTAGCAATCAGGATCGTGAACCCCAGTCTACTCAAAGAGCTTGTGCTACTGCACTCCTGCTGCTGATCACTTGGCTATGGTGGCCTCAGTCGTACATTATATACTACATGATAAAGTTAAATTATTAAAACATTTATGTATTGCTTTAAATTAAAGTTTATAAGCCTCTTCTAATACAGATTACAGTGCTATGTAGAAATCTCCTATATCAATACTAAAACAGTGGCAGCAAAATTTGAATTTTCTTATCGATACAACACAATATACAGAAATTGACTGTGGTTTTTTAGGCAGTTACAGGGGCCAAGTAAAGAACAAATGCATCAAATTAATCAGGGAATTACAAATAAATACTACATTGCTAATCTTAAATCAAGAGGGAAAAAAACAATTTTAAATCAATAAAGTTCCACTTAGTGGTTTCCAAAAAAAAAAAAAAAAATGTCTATTCAAGTAGCTTCAAATTAAATCCATACTATTCTTGATGCAGCTGACCAAGTTTAATTGCTTAATTAAAAGATGAACTTCAAATTGTAGCAGATCACTGAACAAAATAACTAAGAAATACAAAATGACAAAGACAGACAAAATCAGCGGAGTTTTGTTTAAATAATGTTCTAAGAGTAAATATAGAACTTGATTGAAAAAATAATAGATCAAGTTTCATCACATTACATCACAATCACCACTTTATCTAAGGATGATTCAGAATCTATGATGCAAATAGAATGAAAGGGATAATAAAAAAGCAGATGACTACAGTAACTAAACGAAAGTTACATAACGTCAAAAGCAGTTCTTAAATATGGGAGTGAAAATTATATTTTGATCTAAACAGATAGTCTGGCGGCAGTACAGATGACATATAAAGAGTCCTGCTGATTATAACAAAATTAGGTGAGAAAGAAAAATACACATATAAAAAAAACAAGTTAGTATTGGCAAATGATTTAAGAATGCAAGTTTATAGAGCATCAGCCAAAAAAATTATCCAACAGTGAACCATTTGCTGGCCCAAGGCAAACTTCACCATGTCTGTCCTTCAACCATCCTTCCTCAATTTGAATTTATGTCCCATTCTGTGTGATTCAAGAAAGAGGAGAAATTCCATCAGCATTGAGCTTGCTCAATTCATTCAAAGCCTTAAACACCTTACTCACATCATCTCACAGGTACCTAGCCTTGAGATTCTACAATTTCCAGAACTGAAGCCTTTCTTGATAAGACCCTTTTGTTCCCTTTACCAATCTCGTGGTCCTTATCTGCAACTATTCCAGTAAATGTACATCCATCCTAAAATGACACCTTCAGACCTGTATGCAGTACTCAAGATGTAGCCTAATCATTGTCTAATACAATGGGATAATCGCTCCTTATCCCTGCTAGCAAAATTCTTGTATATCATTGACAAAACCTCATGAACTGTCCTTGCAGCTTGTCTGCACTGCCTAGAGAAGTTCATGTCTGACCACATAGTTATATCCTAGTCCTTTTCATTCTCTCCTTAGATTATTACTGTTCAGGGTATTACCATGCAGTTGGTACATTACTTTACTCTGGATTACTGTTACTCATATGCATACCTTGCATTTGTCATTGTTAAACTTCAGGTGCCACTTCTCAGCCCATCTGCCTAATGTTTTTAGATCTTGTCGCAATATCATACCTTGATTACTGCCATTGTTCATACCTTTTTCTTCTCTGCAAACTTAGACATTAAGCCTGATATACCTTCATGAATAACATTACAGAAAACAGTGGGCCCAACATTGAATGAACTCTATGGAACTCTACTAATAACACTAGTCTACGAAGAACAGTGTCCTTTGATAACCGCTGTGTCCACTCAATCATTCTTTTATCCATAGCAGTAACTTGCATATAATGCCACACTGCTCCAATTTGTATAGCATTCTTTTATGTGCAACAGTATTAAAAACTTTACTGAATTCCAAGTATATGATATGAAAATTACTTTTTGCGTCCATTTCCTTTGTCACTGCATCGTAGCATCCAATCAAATTGCCCAGATAAAATCTCCCTTTAATGAACCCATGCTGTGACTGAAGTATAACAGCACTCCTGTCTAGATGGTCTTGCATCACTTCTTTAACTGGAGACTCCATTATTTACCTCGGAACATAAGTTACGCTAAAGAGTGTGATTAATCATGTTACCCTTTGATCCTTTGTGAATTGGGTATACATTTGCACATCTCCAGTCCACAGGGTACTTTCCCAAATCCAAAGGTGATTTTGTAATTATGGCTAATGGTTTGCTTACCTCCTTTTTTGCTGCCTACCTTAATATAATTGGCTAGATCCCATCCACCCCAGGTGTCTTTTTTATGTGTAACTTTGATAAATTCTCTTCCACCTTCATCTCAGTTATTACAAAATTATTTAGCTGCTCATTTTAGTTTGAGAAACTTCTGGCATCCACTTCCATAAAGAATTGCTCGTGTGAATATAGATGCAAAATGACTCAGTTTTGTCTTATATCTTACAAAAATGATTCTTCTGTTCCTATGTTTATGCTTGACGAAATCCAGATTTCTAGATAAGATCATATATCTCTATTAGGTTTTACCGAGACTTTTAATCTCTCTTGGCATAAGTTCATCACAAATATTGCTTCCTCTTCATCTAATAAAACTGGGGTTTCGCCCTTGGCAATATTTCTTCTACACAGCCATTCATTCTGTACAAATCGGAAATCTGCCCTATCAGGGAATATTTTTCCCACATCTGGGCAGTGCCACCACAACCTTTCTCACACTTCTAGGCTCCATTCAAAAGAGGGCAGTTAGATTAAATTTATGACTCATTTCTTACAAATTCTCTCCATCCTATCTCATAGATGTTCTTTTTTTGCTGCATGCATTTTCTGTAGATATTTCCATGCCACCATTCCTCCGAATGAGCTTCTATAACTCTCCTTTTCTCTTCTAAACTAGTTTCAATGCATTCTACAGCCAGTCAGCAGCCTTTTATGTGTAACTGCAAACTCACTGAACCAATTTTTTTTCTTTCTGATTTATTCCTTCAACTTCCATTTTCTGGAACAACCTTTCTTTGTATGGATTCCCTTAAAATTATAATCTACAAGAATTCAAGTCTAATGTCAATAGGTATCTTCTTTCACCTTCTCAACCTTTATTCCATATGCAGTATTAAGTACTATCAGTTCTAATACTTTTTGTGTTTGGGGTTTTCATAACAAAAAAACTAGTTACCTTCTTATCACATAAATATTAAGATTTTAACTTTATTGAAGTTAAAGTTTAATTACAGCTGTATAATATTTATTGCTTGCTTTTTCCCATATACCACTGCAGTACCACCACTTTGCTTATTGGAGGCATCAAGCGGTGAAACTCATGTTTCGCTATTTCTAGAGCAAAGTTTTTGGCATTCCCTCCACCCCACTCTCATCTTCTTCAACCTATGCATGGTTAATACTTATACTAATTCTAACCGGTACCACTACTAATTTAATATACGACACTAATAATATAATTCTTTAAGGCACCTCCATAGCCAGATGGGCAGGAGCAGCAGTTTGTAGCACACGCTTCTTGATTAGACCGGGGTTTCAGCCTGTGACCACCAAATACGGAGGATGCGAAAAGTTCACGAAATGACCACTGCATATCCCTGGAGCAATATGGCCTTAGTTGCTAATGCTCCTAAAAACCAAATAACTACAACAACAACAATAATTCTTTAATATAATAGTTATTATTTGTTTTTTTTTTAGGAGCATTAGCAACTAAGGCCATATTGCTCCGGGGATATGTGGTGGTCATTTCCAGACCTTTCTGCATTTGGTGGTCACGGACTCGAACCCCGGTCTAATCAAGAAGCGTGTGCTATGCACTGCTGCTCCTGCCCACCTTGCTATGGAGGCACCCCAATATAATAGTAGTACAAGACTAATACTTACTAATGCCAACACTAGGTGGTAGATGACTCATGTACTGGTGCAGTACCACCATGTTTCTTATTGGAACTTGTAGTGGTTAATCCCAAGTTTAGTCTCCAGGGCAAGGTTTCCAGTATCTTCTCCCTTCCCATTTTCTTCAACCCATGCCCGGTACAAAGTACATAGGTTTTGAAACCTTTCCTGTTTGCGATTTTCATAAAAAAAAAAAAAAACCCTTTCCCTTTTAAGTCTCTTTTCTCTCTGTATGTATATGTATCTCTTTGAGAGCAACCCCCCATTACAAATCTTGCATAACAATTGTGCAAAGAATACATGGTCTGTCCAGATCTGCCAAATCTGCATTAAATCTATGTTTAATCTGTGAATTTTTTTTTTCCAAGAAAATTTTATGGTAAAAGGAAGTAATAGTTACCCATATTTCTACTGACTAATTTTAATGAAACTTTGGATGGCTTAATAAATCTTTCTATATGATACAGATATAAAATTTCATGAAAATCTCTCTATTCAGAGTCCCTCTGTTACATGTTGTTGGAAGTGGTGACGTCTGCAAGCACTTAGTATTAGTATTAGTAGAGGCATATGATGCAAGAAAGCAAGCTTATGCAGCATTAGCCAAAAAAAAAAAAAAAAAAAAAGGCTCCCATTTCACCCCTCCGTTCGTTCCAAATATCTGTCCAGCTCATCCTTAAATTTATTTAGGCTATCAACTTCCACAACAAAGGATGGAAGTCTGGTCCACCAACCAACTACCTGCTGGCTAAAGGCAAATTTCCGCACATCTATCCTACATCTGTCTTTCCTCAATTTGAATTTATGTCCTCTCAGGTGATTATTCTGAGCAAGAGGAAGAATCCCATCAGCATTGAGCATGCTCAAACCATTCAAGGCTTTATACACCTCAATCAGATCACCTTGCAGGTGCCAAGTCTCCAGGGCGCCTCCGTAGCCAGGTGGGAAGGAGCAGCAGTGCGTAGCACACGTTTCTTGATTAGACCGGGGTTCGAGCTCGTCACCACCAAATACGGAGGATGCGGAAAGGTCAGGGAATGACCACCGCATATCCCGGAGCAATATGGCCTTAGTTGCTAATGCTCCTAAAAAAAAACCAAATAACCATAACCTAGTCCCCAGACACTGTAATTTGCAAAACTAATGCCTTTCTTCGTAAGAGCAACCCTTGGGGCCGACCTGGCTAGCCGAGTGGGTAAAGTACCTGCCCGGCAACCCAAAGGTCGCGGGTTCGATTCCCGCCTCAGGCTTGGATCAAAGTACTGCAAAAACCTTGGGAGGTGCAATATGGCCACAGAAGCCGATGCGCCAACAACTACCAAATCAAAAAAAAAAAAAAAAAAGCAACCCTTGGTTGCTCCTACGAAGACCGTCTGCACTGCTCAGAAAACTTCATATCTGTCTGCACAATTACCCCCGGGTCCTTTTTGTTCTCTACCACTGTCAGTGTAGTACCACAGAGTTGATACGTTACTCTGGGGTTACTGTTTCCCCATATGTAGTACTTTACATTTGTCAATGTTAATCTTCATTTGCCACCTCTCAGCCCATCTGCTCAACTTTTCTAGATCCTTTTGCAGCAGCGTCTGTCATTAGTATCCTTAACAACCCTGCCAACTTTCGTATCGTCTGCAAACTTGGACATTAAACTCGATATAGCATCATCAATATCATTTATAAATAAAGAAAACAGCAACGGACCCGCCATTGAACCCTGATGGACTCCAGTAATAACATTTAGTCCACGATGAGCAGTGTCCTTTGATTACCACTCTCTGTCTTCTCCCACTCAACCATTCCTTTATCCATAGCAGCAATTTGCCTCCAATACCACACTGCTTCAATTTGTTCAGCAGTCTTCCATGTTCTACAGTATCAAAAGCCTTTCTAAGATCCAAATACAGTGGAACTTCTCTATTACGAACTTCTGTTTAACGAATTTCTCTTTATTGCGAATTTTTTTTGCAAACATTGCACCTTAAAACGAAATTACATGTAAAATTAACCCGTATAGCGAAGTGTTAGTGTCTCTATAACGAATTTTTAAAAAAATTAGTAAAAGCATTTTTGAAGATTTTCAACCATTTACTGCTAAACAGCCGCTGAAATATATGGCCCCCTTTCATCCGAATTGCACATTAGCATCTGGAATTAATCATCTTTTTAGTGAATACTTGTGGCCACTGATGCCCATAGGACAGTCTTTGTTTCATTTTTGTTACAGTTATAAAACCAAATGGGTTTCTTAAAAGTGGTCATAAACTTTACAATAAATAGGGTAGATTTGTAAATTAATGTTGGCTCAGGGGAAAATGAAATTCGCTGCGGTAAACCTTTAGTGTGCTGCGGCGGCAATACATAGAATGCTACCATAGTCGGATTTTAGTAACGCCTACTGAGTGACATTCCCTTCTCACCTCAACCGTACCATGTCACCTTCCTGTCAGTCATTATATGATATGTCCATTCTCATCTAACTGGACTTCCAGTAGATGGTTTTCATGAATTTTTTTTTTTTTTTTTAAATTTCGTTCTTTTAGAACAATTTGTCATCAATCACACAGGCTATATATGCTGTTGTATTTTCTATTTTTTTTCTGAAAAGTAACATACAGCATACATTAACCATAAATTTTCTTTCGTGTATATATGAATGAAAGCAGAATAAAAGAAATTCACAAAGTCGTATATTTCTTCAAAGTGATCGATAGGAAAGGTCACGTGATACTGTTGCATTGGCAATTGAACGTCATTGAGTAGGCGGTACTAGGAATTCACTATATGGCCAGCACACGAAGTTTGCGGTGCGTGTATTGGCAAGAGCTGCAGTCGAGTAATTTTTACAATTGTGGAAACAATGTCGAAGAGAAAGTGTTTTAAGTATTAATGATAAAGCAAAGATTCTTCATGATATTTACCAGGGTTTTAAGAAAAAAACATGTTGCGGAGAAATATGGCATACCTGCAAGCAGCTTATCTACGATTTTAAAAAATTGAGAATCAATTTTAAATGCAATTGAAGGAGGATAGAAAAGAAGCGAATTAAGTTGTGTATATACGAAGATTTTGATAAAGCTGTTCCAAAATGGGTGCAAATGATACGTGAAAAGAATATACCAATGTCGGGTCCAATAATTAAGCAACAAGCTCTGAAATTTGCACAGTCCCTTGGACATACAGAATTTAATGCGAGCACTGGGTGGCTAGATAAATTTAAGAAGTGCTACAGAATTGTGGAGAAAGTGTTAATGTAAGTGACGAAGATTGAAACAGTTGGAGGAACAATACCTTAAAGAAGATTTTGGAAGAATGTGAAACTAAGGATGTTTTTAATGCTGATGAAATGGGTTTATTCTTTAATTGTTTACCGAATAGAACACTTGCTTTTAAGGATGATAAATGTTTTGGCGGAAAACAAAGCAAAGAAAGAATCACTGTTCTAGTTGGGGCAAATATGACAGGAAGTGAAAAATTAAGACTTTTAGTCATCGGAAAATCAAAAAACCCAAGATGTTTTAGAGGCACAAAATCTTTGGAAGTTGACAACACCTTTAATAAAAAAGCATGGATGACAAGTGATATCTTCGAAGACTGGATATTGAAACTAGACAGGCGTATAACTAAAGGAAAAAGGAAAATCGTGTTGGTAACTGACAACTGTCCGGCACATCCTGCCAGTATTTCTGCCAAACTTAAAAGTGTGAAGTTGTTCTTTTTATCACCAAACGTTAAACCTGCAGCCAGTGGACCAAGGTATTATTAAAAATTTTAAATTTTATTATCGAAAGAGAATAATAATGAAGATTGTCAATGCGTTATCAGAAAATAGAAACTTGGAGGTTACAATTGACCTTGGAGATTGCATCTCTGAACTGGCAAATGTTTGGACAAACGATGTCACTAAATACACTATTCAAAATTGTTTTTCGAAAGCGGGATTTGCACTGAATACAGAAGTCGAATAAAAGCTGGGCGAACAAGATGAATTGCCCCTTTCACAACTGAAAAACTTTTGGACATTATTAGAATCGTCCGGAAACATCGAAAATGAAATAACACTGGATAGTTATGTTTATGTAGATCAAGATCTGACTACAACAGAACATCCAAATGAAGATGAAATGCTGCTGAACAGTGTTAGACGCGACCATGATCACTTAGAAATTAACGATCACGTTGAAGACGTATCAGAACAACCCGTAGAAAAGCCAACTCGCGAAGAAATGATTAACGCTTTTAAAATGGCGGCACCTCCGTAGCCAGGTGGGCAGGAGCAGCAGTGCGTAGCACATGCTTCTTGAGGTTCGAGCCTTCTGGGGTTCGAGCCCGTGACCACCAAATACGGAGGATGCGGAAAGTCAGGGAATGACCACCGCATATCCTGGAGCAGTATGGCCTTAGATGCTAATGCTCCTAAAAACCAAATAACAAACAAACAACAAGCTTTTAAAATGGTTCGTATGGGTCTACAGTTTTGTGAAAATGTTCCTGATAATGTTTTTAATGCTCTGAACAAATGTGAGGTTTTCTTTCAGAATCAGACATTTTTTAATTGTACTGTGCAAACGAAAATTACAGATTTATTTAATTTGTGATACTTACCGGCAAAAATTGTGTAAACGTAATTTAAATAAGTATTTTTGAAATAAAATACATTAAAAATAAATGTAGATTCCTTTTCATTTTCTAATTAAATAACAATTTTTAATAAAAAATATATTCTCTGTAAAACAATTTCTCTATAATGAATTTTTTCGCTTGATATATCGAATTTGTTATAGGGAAGTTCGACTGTATATGATATCAGAGTTATTCCCTGCATCCCGTTCCTTTGTGACCACATTATCGTATCCAATCAAATTGGTCACGCAAGACTTTCTCTTAACAGAACCATGCTGTGTCCTAGCTATAACTGAAGTCTTGTCTAGATGATCCCGCAGTGCTTCTTTAACCAGTGCCTCCATTAATTTTCTTCGAACAGAAGTTAAACTCACAGGTGTATAATTACTTGTTTCGCCCTTTGATTCTCCTTTGTGAATTGGGGTCACATTTGCACATCTCAAGTCCATGGGTACTTCCCCTGAGTCCAAAGAAGCTCTCATAATTATGGCTAAGGGTTTGCTTACTTCCTTTGCTGCCTCCTTTAATATAACTGGATAGATCCCATCCACCCTGGGTGCCTTTTTTATGTTTATCTTCAACAATTTCTCCTCCACTTTCCTCTCAGTTACTACAAAATAATCTAGCTAACTGTCAGAGTTTAATTCACCTTTGGAATTCCCCTCCCTGAATAACTCGTGTGAATGTAGATGCATAATACTAATTTAGTTTGTTAGCCACCTGAGCAGGATCATCAACAGTTGAGTCATCAATATCCAGTGGACCAATCTTATTCATCCTTTCCTTCTAGAGTTTACATAGGTAAAGAACTCTTTGCTGTATTTTTTTGTATCCTTTGACAAAGATTTCTCATAATCTGCCTTTGCCTGCCTAACCTCCTTTGTGACTTGACTAAAAACCAGATTATATCTATTATAGGCTTCCGTGTTACCCATTAATTTATATGTATCTCATGCATCTTTCTTCTCCTCCATGTCTCATTAGTTCATCTGACATCCATTTAGACCTGAACTTTGAACGGTATTTCTTAGTTGGTATGTAAAGCCTAGTAGCTTCCAAGATAAGTTCTTTGAATGCTTCCCATTTTGAATTTGGTGTTGGTAACATGATCAGTTGGTCCCACCGTATAGAATTTAAATACTGTCTCAGACCACCGTAGTCGCTTTTTCAAAAGCACACTGTGATCACTGCCACGTAGTGGTTCCTTTATCTGCATATTCTTAATCATGAAGAATCACTACTGATAATCAGATCAAGAGTATTACTCCCTCTAGTTGCCTCCCAAACATGCTGCTGTAGAAAACAATCATCCAATAAATCCACAAAAGCCTTGATAGTGTGTGAGTGACCAACCCACAAATTCTAGTCAATAACTGGAATATTAAAATCCCCCATTATAAGACACTCTGTTTTACTGGCCCACTCTATTTCCCTGTACAGTTTTTTATTATACTCATCAGGGTCATTAGGCCTATAACAAATTCCTCCTCTCAATTTTGATCTCCCAATGCTTATGTCACACCAAACTGACTGAACACTGCACAGTCCAGCGATGTTGACTCGCTTCACTTCCTTGGATTTTATGTGTTTCTGAACTAATAGCATAACCCCTCCTCCCTTTCTATCCTGTATATCCTTCCCGTACACATTGTACTCCCCAAATTCCAGTTCTGCATTCCTTATATCTTTGTGACACCACCTCGAATTCATCAAATTTATTTTCCAAAGCATTAGTTGAAATGCAAGTATACATGCACCTGTTCCTATTGTTTGTTAGTTTGTTTGTTATTTGGTTTTTAGGAGCATTAGCAACTAAGGCCATATTGCTCCCTGAATATGCAGTTGTCATTCCCTTGACCTTTCCGCATCCACCGTATTTGGTGGTGACCGCCTCGAACCCCGGTCTAATCAAGAATCGTGTGCTACGCACTGCTGCTCCTTCCCACCTGGCTACGGAGGTGCCCCCTGTTCCTATTCCTAGCTATACTAACACAACCCATGTGTTTACTTGTATCGCAATGACTCCCAGCACTCTCTGAAATACCCTGCATCTTGTTTTCCAGGCTGCTGCTCATTCCAATAGAAGCAGTGCAAGAATCACTTTTACCTCTGCCAGTGTTGTTATTTGGTTTTTAGGAGCATTAGCAACTAAAGCCATATTGCTCCGGTGATGTGCGGTGGTCATTCCCTGACCTTTCCACATCCTCCGTATTTGATGGTCACGGGCTCGAACCCCGGTCTAAGCAAGAAGTGTGTGCTCCGCACTGCTGCTTCTGCCCACCTGGCTGTGGAGGCTCCTCTCTGCCAGTGGCTACTGTTAATCTGTTAGTCCTTGTATCCCTGAAAACCAGCAGTTTTGTGAGCCACCTAACACTGCCTTGATAGCATCAGCAAATATTCTTGCACCCTTTCTATTTAAGTGTATCTCATCCCTGTAGAAGCAGTCTTTCCTGTTAAGAAGTACAGACCAGGTTGAAAAAAATTCTACCCCTTGAGACCCCTTTATTATACTTCTTAATTCTACCCCTTACCATATAAGCATAAGTGCTTATATGGTAAAGTGCCTAAAAATAATAACCAAATGTAACTAATGTTAGTCATTGCAATTGAAGGTTGTTAAAAATTGGTGTAACCACTTGCAGAAAATGAATAAGAATAGTTTATGGTAAGCTCTAGATTATGAACGTATTGGAAGAAGAGACTGCAGCGATGATCAAGGTGATGGAAAGACTAATCTCATCTCAAGAGCTAGGAACTTTAAGGTGAACTGGCAACTGTTCAGTTTAGACAGGGCGAGGAAAATTGAAAACATTCACTTTATTCCTTTTGTCCTAATTTCTTCTAACACCAAGGAACAGTGCTTTGCTTTCTAACCATTATTGACGAAAAAAAAAATCTAACCTAAGATGAATGTATAAATATTGTGTAAAATAAAAATGAAGATCATTAACTAAAGGAAGACGGTAATCAACCTCTTTGTGGTGATTAGCATTAGCATTAGTAGAGGCATTTGATGCAAGAAAGCAAGCTTATGCAGCATCAGCCAAAAAAAAAAAAAAAAACCCACTTCCACTTCACCCCTCTGTTCGTTCAAAATACCTGTCCAGCTGAGCCTTAAACTTATTTAGGCTATCAACCTCCACCACAAGGGATGGCAGTCTGTTCCACCAACCAACCACCCGCTGGCTAAAGGCAAATTTCCACACGTCTATCCTACATCTGTCTTTCCTCAATTTGAATTTATGCCCTCTCAGGTGATTTTTCTGAGCTAGAGGAAGAATCCCATCAGCATTGAGCATGCTTAAACCATTCAAGGCTTTATACACCTCTATCAGATCACCTCGCTGGTGCCTAGTCTCCAGACACTGTAATTTGCAAAACTTAAGCCTTTCTTCTTAAGAGCACCCCTTTGTTCCATTCACTAATCTTGTTGCCCTTCTCTGTACTCGTTCCAGCAGCTCTACATCCTTCTTGAAATGAGGCCTCCAGACCTGTATACAGTACTCTAGGTGTGGCCTGACCATTGCCTTGTACAATGGAATAATCACCTCCTTATCCCTGCTGGAAAAATTCCTGTATATCATTGACAATACTCCATGAGCTACTCTTGCAGCCCGTCTGCACTGCTCAGAGAACTTCATATCTGCCTGCACAATCACCCCCAAGTCCCTTTCATTCTCTACCACTGTCAGTGTAGTACCACAGAGTTGATACGTTGCTCTGGGGTTGCTGTTTCCCATGTGTAGTACTTTACATTTGTCAATGTTAAACTTCATTTGCCACCTCTCAGCCCATCTGCTCAACCTTTCCAGATCCTGTTGCAGCAGCATAGTGTCAGTAGTGTCCTTGACAACCCTGCCAACCTTTGTATCATCTGCAAACTTGGACATTAAGCTTGATATACCATCATCAATATCATTTATAAATACAGAAAACAATAATGGACCCAACACTGAGCCCTGAGGGACTCCACTAATAACATTAGTCCACGATGAGCAGTGTCCATTGATTACCACTCTCTGTCTTCTCCCACTCAACCACCCCTTTATCCATAGCAGCAATTTGCCTCCAATGTCACACTGCTCCAATTTGTGTAGCAGTCTTCCATGTGCAACAGTATCAAAAGCCTTTCTAAGATCCAAGTATATAATATCAAAGTTATTCCCTGCATCCAGTTCTTTTGTGACTGCATCATAGTATCCAATCAAGTTGGTCAGGCAAGACTTCCCCTTAACAAAACCATGCTGTGTCTGAGCTATAACTGAAGTCTTGTCTAAATGATCCTGCAGTGCTTCTTTAACCAGTGCCTCCATTAATTTTCCTGGAACAGAAGTTAAGCTCACAGG